>NW_026725556.1:152500-163221 GCF_029784015.1 Lycium ferocissimum
AGAGTTATCCAACTTTGGGCAAGTTAACTAAAAAGTAATTTCACCTGAACTTTTATATTTTGTACCAAGAATGTAACATGACACTCTAAAATAGCTAGTTAGTTTAATAAAATATAATAAATTAATTTCAGAGACCTTCCACCCAAACTTCTCTTTGAAAACTAGACTCTTTTGTTGTTTATGAAAATATGGTTATCCCTATATATTTATTTCCTTATAGCAATTAGAAGTCATGGACCATGTCAACCTCATAGATTTTGTGTTCATCATTGCATTCTTTGATTTTCTAAGAATAAATCTTTTGTTAATTAAAAAAAGTGTGTATGAAATTGACTAAACAATAATCTTTAGAGAGGGTGGCCTTGTCTGTAAAGATTGAAATGCCAATGGGTCCGGGATCCTACATAGAGCATCCCACACAAAATAATGCCATGGTAGCTCTGGTATGTTCACCCACACAAGGGCAAGTGTAGTTTCTTCTTCTGGATTGAAGTCTGATGACCATTTTTGTTGTTTCATATGCAAGTCACATATTTCCAAGAAATTTCTACCATATACATTACGATGGTGCTCTTCCAAATCAAAATAAATGAAGACGTGATGCAAATTGTAAGCTCCTATTGAGATTGATCCTTTTGTGGATTCTATTTTAGCAAAATCAGATCTTTTACGCTCTATAGATGGTTGAGTTATGAAAACTTACCAATCAGTGTTAATCTGCATCTTCGCCCTAGTAAATCATTCTCCTTCTTAGTGAAGGAGACCACTTGTTTACTGTCAATTAGTTCACAAGGTCTATATTAAAGGCGAACTTTTTTCCTCGCCGTACCCTGATTTGAAAAATTGTCTGTTGAAACAAATTGGGCACTCTATCAATCCACTCTGAAGGACCAACATTATGTTTCTCCACATTTGAGGTAGTGGGGGTATTATTAGTTCCCACTTTCAGGTCAAGAAGGGGATGGAAGGGTTCTAGGTGAAGGGATTGAAGGTCTGGTGGGGCATGGGATGGTCGGGGGTTGAGCCCGGATAGGTTTTTCGATTATGTGTGTGTGAGAAAATTGAGAAATTTGTAAGAGAATAGTTTAGAGAGGTCATATATAACACTACATAAATTAGGATTAGGTTTGGACTCATTGAATGCTTGTGGTTAGACCCAAACTTGGTAGTTTATGTGAATACGTGTAAAAGTCAATGTATAAGAATGTGTCAAGAATTTAATAAAAATTGGAGTTGAAAAAAAAATCAAAGTTGGAAAACTAGTCAAGATATGACTGACTTACGAATCGTATATTCGACATACGGTCGTATGTCAGCCGTATATGGGGTCCTAAAATACACTGAAGGTTGGGGAATTTCAAGTCTCTAAAGTTGACTTACAGAGTCACATACGGACCATATATCACTGTATATACCAGCTATCCACCGTCTGTTGAAAGTATTGAAAGCTGGAAAAGTTGGGTTGGATCGTATGTGCAACATATAGGCGGTATATCGGCCGTATATCGGTCGTATATCAAGTATATATCCATCATTGTAGGCTTCAGGAGTTGACATACAACCCACATATGAACCGTAAGTCCTACATACAGATTGTGTGTGGTGGACGCATGTCGAAACCGCCAAAAAGTTTATAAATACGTGCTTTAGTAATATTTTTCAATCCACTTCGTTTTGGCTGACTGTTTAGAGATAAAATACCATACGGCTTCCCCAAATAATCAAAGGTGAGTTCTTACTCAATTTCCATTATTATTACATCGAATTAACAAGGATTAATGCAAGAATCATAATTCTAATCCTTAGATTTCTATAATTGAATTCAAGAGCGGTTGCAGGGAATTTATGGGTTAGCTTCGAGAGGTAAGTCCCTTAGTTAATTGTTTCCATTAAAGGGCTAATTAGAGTTCGTGCAGCTTATTGAAAGGTATTGTTAACACTCGGTGATTTTCTAATTTGCCTATGAACATGAATTTTACCTAAAACCCAGTTCTTCTAAAACGGTGGGAGTTCATGGAAATTGATCAAAGTTCTAAACTTTATCATCGTAATTGATTGCAGAGCTATTATTGAACGTTGTGGAACACATTTAAGGAATTTTTAGCAAAATTTGAGGTATGTCTCTGTCACGACCCAACTCGTGGGTCGAGCGGGCACCCACGCTAACCCCCCTGGTGGGCGAACCCCTCCCTTATTTTAACAATTTTAGAATTAACTTGCAGAAGATTAAGAGCCCATTTGGATTGGCTTATAGCTTAAAAGCCGTTTGCCATAAGTTTATAAGTCAAAAAAATAAGTCAGTAGTCCAACTTTTTTTTTTTTTTGGCTTATAAGCCGTTTTGACTTATAAGTCGCTTTAGATAAACTAAGTTAAATGGGTCCAATTATTTTTTTGAGCTTATTTTAAGCACAAAATGACTTTAAGTCACACCAAACACTCAAAAAGCTTGAAAACACTTTTTATAAGCCAACTTATAAGCCAATCCAAACGGGCTCTAACTCATACAAGCAGTCACTCATACAAGCAGTCTCAATATCATAGATAAATAACTAATTGTGGAAAAACAATACAACCTCAAGAATATGTCAAGACATAGTACAAGAGCCTCTACATAATATATGTCTAAATGGAAATACATAAAAGTTTGAATACTGTCTCGAGATTGAAAGGGAAGATATAAATAGAAGAGTTTTCAGGCTGCGGGTTGGAACAATGCTCTCCCTGGAAACTCAAACAAGAAGTCTCAGGAATCACTCGCAAGGGCCTGATGTGGATCCTGTGATGAACTCTGCACTCAGAAAAGAGTACAGCAAGGTAGTATCAGTGCAAACACTATGTAATAGTAGGTATCATAGGTCGACAACGCTTAGTTCACATATATGAAAAAAGAAATTAGCAAATAGACATGTAAGCAATCAAGCACACTCATGAACCAAATCAACATAAGATCAATCCAAATATCTAGTGCCATGTACAAAATGAAGCAATAAAGTATAGATGTAAGTGTGAATTCAAATGAGATGCTATGCAATGCAATGCACTGGCAGACTGTCCATATCGTACACATATGCTAAGGACGGAAACCTCCGTGTCTCAATAGTCATGACCCATGAGGGACCTGCGAAGTCCATGTACACTTTCGTCTCGACAAGAAACCTCGGGCAGTGAGTACAGCACATTCTGCTCTAGTAACTACCTCAGATCACAGATTCTCATCTCATTTTTACACGATCCAAAGAAGATCTGCATGTCACGACCCAACCAGAGGGCCATGACGGGCACCCGGAGCTAACCCACCTGGGCACCTTTTGTCGTACATTCACATTAATGTCTATGTGAGCCACATGGCTTATCAACAAACTCTATGCCTCAATAATACCATTTCCAACAGCTAAAACACTTTTTATATCAACATCAACAACTACCCCCATATACATATACACCAGCCGACGAGGCTAACGAAATAATATACCAAAAATATGAGCCGACAAGGCAAAAGACATCTACAATACATGACTGTCTACGAGCCTCTAAGAAGAGTATGAAACATCATCATAAGGACGGGACAGGGCCCTGCCATGCCCATGTATATACAAAAAAGAATAGTACCAACAGTTGCAACTCCGGATCAAATGGAGCTCCTCTAAGCAATCACTGGATATATAGCCTAAGGATCAAGTCTATCTCCCTTTCCACCTGCGGGCATGACGCAGCGTCCACAAAAAAAAGGACGCCAGTACGGATAATGTACTAAGTATGTAAGGAATAATCAATAACATAATAGAAACATGAGCGATAACATAAGAAAGAAGAGTCATAGGATGATAGAGCCATTTATACCTCTAGCGACGTTCATCATATTTATTTACCCTTTTTCTAATAGGAACCTTTCATTTCATCCATTTATACATATCATACCCGACCATAGAGGTTCGGTGTCTCATATACCTAGCCATGAAAAGGCTCGGTGTTATACATACCTGGCTCTACCAAGGCTCAATGTCATCCATACCTAACTGCAGTGGTGTGCGCGCGATAGATATCATACCCGGCCATAAAAGCTCGGTGTTCTTAGTAGTCATATTTTAATATATAAGTATATATACATAGGAGCACATACATGTCCTCAACATCATCATCATTTTCATTATATCCTTCCTTAGAGGATCAACTATCATAGGATGGGACCAATGGTATCGTGAGAATATCAAGATCATGAGCTTTAGTGATTCTAGGAATAAAACCATCATGGAAGATACTGTGGATTTCACATGAAGGTATACATCAATGAGATCATGCCTTAAGAAAGAAAGGTTAGCCTTACATACCTTTATGTCTTCTTAACTACTTAACGTTCACCTCTAAAGCCCGAGAAATCTACATTTAAGAGGGTTCATACCAAGGTTAGGCTTCAAAGACACCCTTAAGTTCAAACGAGTGCAATTCGTAAGCTAGCGAAAATTGGGAAGCATTTCCGCTATTTCATCTACCTCTACCAAATTCCAAAACAACTCCCAATCAACAATGACATTAGCAATAATACCACAATCAAGAGATTTCATTCAATTTAAGCATCATCCAATCCCAAAACTCCTTTTCATGATCATTCATAACAATGGCTACAACACAACACCATATATGCTTACATACAACATTTCCTTAATATCATCTATAACATCCACAACAATATTATACTCCAAACATGCCAAGAATTACAATTCAAGTTAACCTATAGCTCATAATATCTCCAAGTTCATACTTGAACTCTATTTCCACTTTTCTTCCTTTGCCCACATGGCATATGAAACAGCCTTAACCACATGTAAGAGATGTAAAATCGTAGCTTAATCACTTAAGAAAAAGTCTTGGATAAACTTACTCCACTAAAGTGAAGTCTCCAAATTCAACACCATAAGAAATCTTGAGTTCCACAAACCCTAGCAAGCTTTCTGGCACTTGAACCTCTTACTTCTTTTCAATTTTCTTGGATTAGCTTATAGACCTAGAGAGAGGGTTTTGGAGAGCTCAAGGATATATTTTGGGGAAATAATGAGTCCAAATGATATGAAATGGAATATATAAAGAGTAACTTAAAATCCCATCGGGCAATCCTGCGCCCACTTTGACGGACCGTCAAAATTCCTACAGTCCGTCAAAATTCTCCATCAAACTGCCCAGAAAAACTTAGCTCACTGTGACTGTTTTACGCTAGGAAAATACCATTTGACGGGCCACAGAAATTTTCGCAGTCCGTCAAACTGATCCGTCAAAATGTTCTGCCCGAGCAGTCTGTCTTAAAACGCCCATAACTTTTTATTCTGAAGTCACGTTGACGAACGGTTTGTTGCGTTGGAAACTAGACTCAATGAAATTCAATTTGGACAAAAGAAACACACCAAAACTCTTAATATTCTAGGAGATATGCCTCTCTCAAGTTGGACAAAAATCCTGTCCAAAATTTTGCCAAGTTTTCCTGAAGTTCCGATAAACTTAATTTCCTTAATTCGCTTGTCCTCAAATCCTTCCATAGATTATTTCATGAGCTTAAATCCCACATAACCATAATATAGGAATATATAATCTCATATATCCTAAAAGATAACTCCAGTTTTCACGATTAGGAGAACTAACACCTAACGAATCTCAACGGACGAAACTACGAGGTGTAACATTCTCCCCCTCTTAGGAACATTCTTCCTCGAATGATAGACTTTTGGGGATTCTACAAAAATTTTGCCAGAGTTTTTCCTATAATATGGCGCTACCATCCTATCACAGCAACCCAAAATATATCGCCTCACAGGGCTACAACAACAACACCAACAACTATGGCCACACACGATCAAGAAAACATCGAAGAAAGCATTACATACCTGGGGGCAACGACGTCTTTGCCTGAGTCTCCTCTAAAGGTGAAAATAAATATGGGTACCTAAACTTCATGGCTTCTTCCGCTTCCCAGGTCATTTCCTCTCTGTTATTATTTCTCCATAAGACTTTAACTGAAGCTATATCTTTGGTTCTGAGTCTCCGTACCTGCCTATCTAAAATGGTAATGGGAACTTGTTCGCAGGATAATTGCTCAGTGACTTGAACATCGTCTACCGATATAACTCTAGAAGGATCTCCAATGCACTTACGAAGCATCGATACATGGAAAACTGGATAGACTGACTCCAAACTCAAAGGTAGATTTAATTCATAAGCCACTTGGCCTACTTTGCGTACAATCTCATAAGGTCCAATATACCGAGGACTAAGCTTTCCCTTTTTGTTAATTTCATGACGCCCGTCATTGGCGACACCTTTAAGAATGCCTAATCTTTCACTTGAAACTCTAATTCCCTTCGACGATTATCTGCATAGGATTTCTGACGACTCTGAGCTGTTAATAACCGATCCTGTATGAACTTGACTTTCTCTATAGCCTGCTGGACCAAGTCTGGCCCTATCAGTTTAGTCTCCCCTACTTTAAACCACCCAATTGGCGATCTACACTTTCGCCCATATAGAGCCTCATACGGGGCCATTTGGATGCTGGAATGATAACTGTTGTTATAAGAAAATTCGATAAGCGATAAGTGATTATCCCAACTACCTCCAAAATCCACTAAATATGCCCGTAGCATATCCTCAACAGTTTGGATGGTACGCTCAGCTTGCCCATCAGTCTGTGGATGAAATGCTGTACTATGACTCACTTGAGTCCCCAAACCTTCTTGAAAAAACTTCCATAAATTTGCGGTAAACTGTGTCCCTCTATCGGAAATAATAGATACTGGAACACTATGGAGTCGTACTATCTTTTTAACATAAAGCCTTGCATAATATTCGGCTACATATGTAGTCCTGATTGGTAGGAAATGAGCTGACTTCGTAAGTCTATCCACAATTACCCATATAGAATCATATTTGTGCTTAGAACAAGGTAAGCCTGCGATGAAATCCATATTTATCACTTCCCATTTCCAAGTTAGAATTTTCATAGCTTGCAGTAATCCACTAGACTTTTGGTGCTCAGTTTTCAATTGCTGACAATTTGGACATTGAGCCACGAATTCCGCTTTGTCTTTCTTCATTTCACTTCACCAATATATGCATTTAAGATCATGATACATTTTCGTTGCTCCGAGGTGAACAGAATAACGGGAACAATAGGCTTCTCTCAGTATTTGGTGGCACAATCCTGCAACATCAGGAACACATAACCTGCCTCGACATTGGAGAACTCCATCTCCAAAAATCTCACAGGATGACTTCTTCTTCTTCTTCTTCTTCTTCTTCTTCTTCTTCTTCTTCTTCTTCTTCTTCTTCTTCTTCTTCTTCTTCTTCTTCTTCTTCTTCTTCTTCTTCTTCTTCTTCTTCTTCTTCTTCTTCCGAGGGAGTGTATTTCAGAATTAACTAGCATGGGATCCTCGTACTGGCACTCTTTCACTTCAACCACTAGTGATGAGACAACTGAATTCTAAATGGTAGCTTCCACATTGCCTGAGTCCACTACTCGAACTCCTAGGCTAGCTAATTGCTGGAGCTCACGAGCTAACTCTCTTTTCTCCGGCTGAACATTACTTAAACTTCCCATAGATCTAATGCTAAGAGCATCAGCCATAACGTTCGCCTTACCGGGATGGTATAAGATATTAACATCGTAATCTTTCAACAACTCCAACCATCGCCGTTGTTGTAAATTCAACTCTTTCTGCTTGAAAATATACTGAAGGCTCTTGTGACCTGTGTAGATATCCACATGGACACCATACAAATAATGTCTCCACATCTTCAAGGCGTGAATCACCGCAGCTAACTCAAGATCATGGGTTGGATATTTTTTCTCATATTTTCGCAACTGCCTTGAAGCATACGCAATCACCTTATCATGTTGCATCAACGCACACCCTAATCCAATGCCTGACGCATCACAATAGATAACATAGCCTTCCGATCCCTTTGCAAGTGTCAGGACTGGGGCAGAAGTTAATCTATTCTTTAACTCTTGGAAACTAAGTGCACAAGCATCCGTCCATTGAAATTTAGCCGATTTCTTAGTTAGCTTTGTTAATGATGCAGAAATAGAAGAAAATCCCTCTACAAATTTTCTGTAGTAACCTACTAAGCCCAAAAAACTATGAACCTTCTAGGTATTGTAGGCCTTGGCTAAGTCTTCACGGCCTCAATCTTCTGGGTATCCACCCGAATACCATCGGCTGAAACAACATGCCCCTAAAAGGTCGCCGAATTCAACCAAAACTCGCATTTTGAAAATTTTGCAAATAACTCTCGAGTCTAAAGAACTCTAAGAAAGGTGCGTAGATGATACGCATGTTCTGTCTTAGACCGAGAATATACCAGGATATCGTCAATGAACACAATCACAAATAAATCTAGGAAAGGCCTGAACACATTGTTCATCAAGTCCATGAACACTGCCGGTGCATTAGTTAGCCCGAACGACATTACCCGGAACTCGAAATGGCCATATCTGGTTCTGAAGGCTGTCTTAGGAATATCTTCCTCCCTAACTCTCACCTGATGATACCCGGATCTCAAGTCTATCTTTGAAAACCATTTGGCACTTTGCAATTATTCAATTAAGTCATCAATCCTTGGGAGCGGATATTTATTCTTGATCGTCACATTATTTAGTTTCCTGTAGTCAATGCACATCCGTAAGGAGCTATTTTTCTTCCTCACAAATAGCACGGGTGCTCCCCACGGGGAAGAACTAGGCCTAATAAAGCCTTTTTCAAGCAAGTCCTTCAATTGCTCCTTCAACTGTTTCAACTCTGCGGGAGCCATTCTATAAGGAGAATAGATACGAACTTGGTATCCGGTAGCACATTAATAGCAAAATTAATCTCCCGCTCTGGGGGAAGGCCTGGAAGCTCATTCGGGAATACATCTGAAAACTCATTCCCCATAGGGACAGACTGAAGAGTGGGCGATTCAGCTTCTATATCATGAACCCGGACTAAACGGTAAATACAACATTTAGCAATCATTTTTCTCGCCTTGAGATAGGAAATAAACCTATCTCTCAGAGTCGCTGTATTGTCACGACCCGACTAGGGCCATGACGGGTATTCCGGGCTAACCCCCGAACACCGCTCATTTTATCACTTATCTGCTCTCATTCATAATATATATATTCATAATCATAGAAAACTATCATCATTTGAAACATGTTTACTTTTATAAGCATAAGCCCTTCGGCTATCAAAATAGTAATGTACATACATGCGTATACATATGAGAGACTTGTGAGACCATACTACCTACACATACGTATCTACGAGCCTCTACTAGAGTACTAGACATATGGACGGGACAGGACCCGTCGTGCCCAAAATATATGCACACAAAATACTGTCTCAAAATAGCACCTCCGAAATAAAGGAGGGCTCCTGTCGATATGCTGATAGCTACTATGAGTCTGCACCGTCTCCCTGTCTACCTGTGGGCATAAACACAGCGTCCAAAGAAAAGGACGTTAGTACGAAATATGCACTGAGTATGTAAAGCATGAGCCATAATAATATGTGATAGGAACATAAGGGATATCATAAGAATAAGGAACTGTCCATTTCTCATAATACCTTTCTAGCATTCGCCACACGTACTTACCCCTTTATTCCTTTAATGATACACTTGTTACATCCACATACTTACATGTGCAATAATTTACAATGCAGTACAATCACGTACCCGACCATCTAGGCTCGGTATCATCCTTAACATCATTATACGTCACATAAGCATATCATGATCTTAGCACAACTAATCATCATCTCGCATTCATCATAACACATACACATACCTATCATAGTGTCGTATCTGTTTATACACATTTGAACATTATCCGTATTCGGCCACGTGGGGCTCGACAATATCCGTATTCGGCCACGTAGTGGCTCGACAGTATCCGTATTCGGCCACGTAGTGGCTCGATAGTATCACATATATGCCTTCCGTACCCGGCCATAACGAGGCTCGGTATATCTCTTATCATCACATACATCTCATAAGCTTATCATGACTTTCCATAAAACATGTATTTAAATTAAGGACAATCTATTAAAAATAATATCATTTCCATGACGTGAACTTCATAACATATATCGTACACCTACCATTATTATTCACCACATATGCATATACATCATCATACCACACATACATCATCGTATCAATCATGCATCATCATAGACTCGTCATTACTAATCGTTTCGTAAGCATATCCTGGCACTATCATAATTGCTCACCATAATTCATCATAATGCATGCATGGGACTCATGGACGATTATACTTTATTGGGGTGACGTAAGGTCGTGAACCCTTGATGACATTATGGAGCATTCATGAACATTCCACCTCACCTTGAAGGAAGTAGCACATAAGGTAAGTGTATACAATAATCAACTTCAATGAACTATGGATAGCTTCATTAGCTTTATAGGAACATCATATCATAGACTATAGCATCTCTTAGACTTAAGCTTATCATTATCATACTCGTAGCATATCTCTTATCTCGTATGGCTATTCATGAACAAGGACTCATAGTTTTCTAAAAGATAGGAAGTTCATAAAGAAGGAGGAAATTCATACCATAAGATTCATGATTCATAACCTCCAATTCTCCATAATCATGGCCAAGGTTCACTATCGTGTTATTTCTCATACAATACTTATTCCATGTTCTAAATGTCATTTATAACGATT
>NW_026725557.1:0-58268 GCF_029784015.1 Lycium ferocissimum
AGGATTTGATTTTACATTCCGATTTCTGAGGTCATTTTACTTCCCTTTTTTGAGTCTAGATAATGATTTTATCCCGTGGTTACTCACGCCCTTTTCGGCATTCCACATCTTTCGCCGAGTCCCGGCTCTGCTCGCTGCCGTGCGACTCATGACACACTCGGTGTTATGCCGTGCTTATGGTTCGACCGAGCGCCGCCAGGGCCGGTTCCGCTTATATTCGGTGTTAAGTCACAGAGCGGCGTTACGCCTGTACGGCGTTATGCGTCGTGATACGTACGTGCAGAGCGTGATACCGTAGATTTGAAACTCTTCTAGTGTTATGCCGTAATATGGCGCCACACGGATCGCGCGACCATATTCCCTTCCCAGCCCTATGCATGATTTGTATTTTGAAAGTAAACATTTTGATATTTTTGAAATGCATTTACTTTCTCGTACCTCTATTTTGATTATGACTCGATTTGTATACTATATTTTCTCGTTTTGCATACTCGCACATTATTTCGCACCGACCCCCTTTCTTCGGGGGCCGTGTTTCATGCCCGCAGGGCCGTACGCACGCTTGGTGATCCGCCGCCTAGGACACCCTTTCTCGTCGTTTGGGAGTGCTCCCCTTATTCCGGAGCCACATTTTGATATATATCCGTTCGCCGTATTCAGTATGCATCAGGGGCACGGCGGGCCCCCGTCCCGTCATATGATTCTATTGGTCCGTTTTTAGAGGTCCGTAGACGTGTACGGGTTATGCCCATTCGTACGCATGTTGTGTTTGTATGTTATATGTTCGGGCGATTCCATTCGCCGTGCGTGCCCCCGCTTCGCTTGCATTTGTACACGCGTGGGGTCGTTGCCGTGCCATTTGACAGCCTTGCTTCGCTCGATATATATACGATTGTGTTGGAGATGTGTTTGCGACGCTGATATAACCCGAGATGTTGTTTGGATATTTGTGTCCGTATAAGCTATCCGTATGTGATTCGGATTTGATGAATGCGTCGGGGTGCCCGCCGGGCACTCAGTCACGCCCACGGGGTCGGGGTCGTGACGGTGTTGGTACGAGCCAGTCATTCTTGGAATGTCTACGACCGTGTCTAGTAGAGTCTTGTTTATCGGTGTGTCGCGCACCACATCTATAAACAAAGAGGCTGACATTTAGGATGTTATCTTTCCTTCCATCTAGATCGTGCGATGTAGCCGTGTTATCGTGGATGACTTTCTCTCGACACATTGTTATGTTTTCGGGGCCGATGCTTCCGAGGAAGACCACAAATACCCGTAAGGGCAAGTCTACGCGCTGGTGAGACCAACCGTGCCCGCAGTTACTAGGGGCCCATGCTATGCCTCGTACCGGATATTGTGCCCCCGACGCCCGCCCTGGCCACACCGCCCGCATCGTAGGCTTGGAGCGGGCCGACGCGCGCCGCAGTCCGGGGGCGGCCCACCGCCGCCCTCCCGAGGCCCGAGTGCCCGCGCCTTCGCCCCCGGCCCGGGGCGCGATGACGGGGCTATGCGAGAGGCGGCACAAGCCATCGACTCGATGGCAGCGTGCGGTGCCCGCCGGTGCCTGGAGTAAGGGTGACCGGGGCCGACCGATCGTTACGCTCTAGGGCTTGAGTTTCTCGACATGTAATCCACCGCAGTTTTTCGGGTCGGTTCGGCAGAGGACCCGCAGAGTTTATCGGGGACCGATGTCGCGTACATTACCGTTGATTAAGGCGACCGACAATCCAGTCCTGAGATGGCATCACACCGCCATGGGATGTAGCCGCAAAATTAGTACGCAGTCCCGTGGGTATTGTCCGAGAGGCGAGGGTGCCCCTCCGAACCGTACGGGGCGAGCGACCGAGGCCTTCGGCCCATTTTCCCCGCCCTCCGCAGACACGGCGAGCCGTAGCAGTATTTATTCTCGCCGCGGCCAGGCGGGCAGACCGTCCCGGGAGCAACATTTGGAGTTCGATCCGCCGGCCGAGACGCATCCGCTTACGTAGTCGATATGACCGGACCGGATGCATCGGTATGTGACGGGTCTAGATTGCTATATGGTCACCGCTGTTTAGTGTCAAGCGGCCCGCCCGTATGGATATTGCCCGTGTCCGTGCACACGCCTGTGGCACGCGAGGATCGGCACGTAGGCGCTGCCACTCGGGACAGACACATGACAGAGTTGTACCCCAAGAGGGCCGATCCGCCGTGGTATTCTCGCATTTCGAGGGCAAAGTACCCCCAAGAAAGGAAGGCCAGTAGGCAGATATCCTCCCCGCCCGCACCCGGGCACACCTCAAGGCGCACGGCAGAGATCGTAGGTGCAGTGATATTCCGTGGCAGGCCGAGCTCCGTGTTTTGTGTTCGCAGTCGTATCGCAGGTTCCGCTAGCCGCATGAGACCACCTGCATTCGTGTTCCCACCGTGGGAGACAAGACTTCGGGAGTGTTTCGTGCCACCGGTGCGTGTTTTACTTGTGGTTGCCGTTGTCACGACCCAACTAAAGGGGTCGTGACGGGAACCCGATACTTGTACCGAGCACCCCTTACCTATCATTGTACCGTACCTCTTAACAAGTCGTATAAACAAAGGCCGCATTTTTTTTCGAATCGAACATTAACATTAGCGTCATTATGGACATAGACTAATTAGCCTCGCTATCGTTCCATACAACGGCATTAATATGCCAAGATACCACATATTTAACTATACATAATCGATCGTACACATCTGTCTACGAGCCTCTAGACATAGTACATTTATACATAGAAAGAGCCGAGTACTGTCGTGCTCAAAAATATATACATGAAGGAGTACCGCGGAGATGAGGCTCCGGAACAACTGGAGCGCTGTCAAGTACGGCTGGTAGGCTCCTAAGGATCAAATCCTCCTCGTCCGCCGACCTCGCGCGGCATGAAACGCAGCGCCCACAAGAAGGGGCGTCGTACGAATAGTGTACCGAGTATGTAAGGCATGAATAGTAATATACGAGAACATAAATCATGCATAATGACATAAAAGGATTACAACTCAAGTCGGGGACGTAACATAACTCCGTATATATAGGTGCCCTTCGCGTATGCCGTGCTTTCTTAACTTTCCTTACTCATTTATATGCATACATAAATGCATAAAATATAGAATATATCATATTGCCGAGGCGTCGGCAGCCGATCCATTTAACCATAAATATGCACATCCCGCGTCCGGGCATCCCGCGTCCGGGACGATATCAAGTCATGTAATGCCAACTGATCAGATGGATATGCGTATATAACGCTTCCTCGCCATTACCTCCCTTTTTCCCCATAAATATATGAAAATTTCATGTATGAATATCGGCGTCTATAGCGCCCATGAATATATGAAAGTTCCATGTATAAATATATATCGCCGTCTATAGCGCTCGACTCGCTATTATATAATATACTTATACCATGTTCATTTATTAGCGCGCATATAGCGCTCTGATTCTGTTAACATTATCGACGTAGATGTATTCTCATTAAAGTAGTTACAACACTTATTGTTTAATAATCAAAGCACTAAAGAAAACCTGAGAACAGTGGGCCCACCTCGAGTCAAATGAGGTGGCGTACTCAACTTACCTATAATACGTGTCATGACGTTACTTATGAAGGCCTTAGGGTAATCGGGTCTTATCCTTGCACGTTCTAGAATATTTAGACACTTCTTTCACAATTCAAGTACTTTTAGTTCAATCTACCGAATGAATAGTACCTATTTTCAATCGCGGATTTCTAGAGTTAGGAAAGTCCCCGAGGCGCGAAATCAAACCTATACGTCTAAGACATGCCAAGAAAGGAAGGGAAACCTTACATACCTCTTTCGGCCTCTTTAGCTATTCCGAATTCGCGTCGCAATCTCGTCAAAATCTGCAAATTGGTCATATTTACCAAAACTCTTATTAGGGTCCTTAGAGTTAGAATCTTAAGGAAACACTTGGCTACCGAAATTTTGAAGCACTTCCTTCGTAAATATACCATCCTCAACATTCAACATAGCCAAATTCTCAACAACAACAATCCGGGAATTCAAACCCGGCCAAACTATTAACATAACTCAACAACAATACTAACAATTTCCAAATTCAATCAATTTACTACTTCTTCCAAAACTTTCCAACTTCAATGAAAATAATAACAACCTCATAATATGTATTCCAACAACACCATGCCAATATCATTGTCTTCCATACATATAAGAACATAACATTCGATTTACATAACTTCAATCACAAGGATCATACTAGCATTATATCAACTCTTCCCGTAATCCACAACTAACACAACTTCACTCCTTAGTCATTAAATCTTCATTTTTCATTATAGAACTTACCATAACAACAATCATAATGCAAGGTAAAATTAATTCAACACACCCTACCATGGCCTATACCATTCGGCCAACTCCCCCTTATGCCTACTTCTCATGAATTCCCATAGTTTCCACACTCTACAACAACAACCAACACACAACATAACACAACATAACACACAACACATACACACCCACACGGACCGCCCCTGGGTCACGGCCACACACACACATGCCTCCATCTCATGAATTCCATCCATTTTTATACACCACAACATGCACAACATCCATAACATATGAAGAAAAAGATGAATTCTTACCTTTCACTTGAATCCTTCACTTGGCAACTTGTATGATTATAAACCTTTCTTGCTTCAACAACAATTCCACCTTGTTAAGGGCCCTTCAAGGGATTATTTGGCTAGAAGGAAACAACTTGAGAACTCTTCTTTCTTTCTCTTTTTTTTTTTCTCTCGAACGGCCACCTCTTGTTTTTCTCTTCTTTCTCTTGTTCTCTTTTTCTTTCTTGCTTTGTATTCTTGAAAATTCTAGGGGACTTAAGATGACTAAGTCATCTTTCCATACATATACATATATACTCCTCCAATTATAATTAAACATTTGCCCCTAAGCTTGGCTTGACTCTATTTGGCCATGTATGGCAAGTGGGGTCCACGGCCAAGTGGGCCCCTTTTCTTGAAAATTCTAGCAACTTCCCTTTTTTTTTCATGAAAACATTTCCCTAGTTCCAAATTTACCCCTAGCCTTTCTCCGTATTTCCATGAGTCGTCTTGCCAATTTTCCTTTTATGCCCTTGACCTTCCTTATTAATTCCGCTTCTAAATTTTTCATAAGCAACTCGTATGTCAAACAAAATAAAATGTGGCCTTGCTTGTTGTCTTCCCGCGATTGTCTTGAATTATCCGATTGCATAAAATGCGGGATATAACATCCTCCCCCCCTTTAGAACATTCGTCCTCGAATGTTAAACTAATCTCATGATGCACGATAACACTTCGGGGAGGTCTCCTTCGTAGGTATCTCACATATCGCTCAACATATCTACCTCCTTCTACTAGTCTAGTCCGTCTCCGCTTACCTGACTTTTATAGTGGTTTCTAGCCACCCTACACACACTATAATTTACACCGGGCTACCTAACCTTACACTCGTCTCTTGTTTCCCCCATTTATGACATTTTCAGCATACTTCCCAGGGGGTCACCCATCGTGAAATTGCTCTCACCCTAGCACGCTTAACCTTGAAACTTTAATGCATTTCAGCGTCTTAGTGTTAGTATTTTCGCCGTCACTCCCTCGCACTACTTATATCCCATAATATGGAACAAGTTAGGGTCTTAGCAGTTTTCAAATCGCCCACGTAACACATCTTTTCTCTTGTTTACAGTTCTGCCCTCCGCAATCTCTAATATTCGCTTTTACCTGTACGTTTGGCTACTCTTCGTCCTAATTCCCAAATTCTTAATATGTTTAGCAATACAAAGACAGCGTAGGATAAAATAGAATTCAAATCAACTGACACGCATATCATAGAAGGTGCCAAAAAGTACCTGTGGCCGCGTCTGCGGAAGGCTCAGGGTCCTGTCGCCCTGTCAGTGCATATAGGCGGTGGGGAGGGCCGGCTGAACTGGATGCTCCTCCTCTACCTCGACCACGTCCCGCTGGAGCTTGGGAAGTCTGTCCGGGAGGGCGTACGGTCGACGATGAACCAACCGCGGACCCGGCGGGCTGGGCTTGGTCTCCCTCATACCTCAGTGGGCAATCACGCATCCGGTGGCCAACCCGCCCGCAAGTATAGCAAGCACCTGTGCTCGCGAGACACTCTCCGCAGTGTGGCCTACCACGTCGCGCGCACCGCGGCGGGGGTGGCATCATTCTCGCTAGAATCGGCTCCATTCGGGACTCGAAGCTCTATCGACAAACCGAGGGGTGCATCGACCGCCGATTGGCCCGAATACCTAGATTGCTCCGCGCCCGTCCCCCTCTATACTCACTTCTAGCCCCGGGGAAATCGCCCTTTTCCCCGGAGCCCCTATCCGGATAGCGCTCTCCTCCCCCGTAGCCGGTATTGTTCTTCCGTGTTTTGAGCATGAGCCTGGATACGGGCAATAGTCATTCCATCCTGGAGTGAAGCTGTCAGGCACTCCTTAATGATATGTGGCCCCAACCCACTCACGAATCGGTGTATATGATCTCCCATGTCAGCAATCATGGCTGGGGCATACCTAGCCAGCGAGTTAAAGCGGAGGCTGTATTCCCTGACACTCATATTCTCGTTTCGAGATTTAAGAACATATCGCTCGGGCTCGTCGAACTTCCGGCGGCGAGTGAAATGTCGCGAAACGCCTCGCAAACTCCCCGCCAAACCGGGGGGAGGGGCATTTGCTCCCCCGGGAGAGTCTCCAACTATCATACCACAGATCGCTACATCCCGCAATCGGTACGATGCCGTTCCACCGACTCGTATCTGAAGCATGCATTATTCTCAGAGTCCTCAGCGTCTCATCTATGAAATTCTGCGGGTCTTCCTCTGGTTTTGACCCATAAAACTCCGGGGGTCTTAGGGCGATGAAATCACGGGCCCTAGCACCCCATCGTCCCGTCTCCCGGTCCGTATCTTGCCGCCGAACCTCGTGCGGCAACTAACCGAGTCAATAGCCGGGATGGCCTCCGCCACCGCCGGCCCGGGTCGCCGTCTCGCCTCCCGGGCTGCCCTAGCTTTCTTCTTCGGCGGCATTATCGAAACCATAACATAGGATTAGGAAAGGAATATAGAAACCTGGTAGCATAGCTCTATCGCACGATTTCAGAATACAAAGAAGGTCATATTTCCTAAATGCCCTGTAGCCTCCTGTTTATAAGTGTGGCGCGCTACACACCCATAAACAAGACTCTACTGGACACGGCTCGTAGACAAACCCCTAGGACCGAACCGCTCGAGCCACTTCGTCACGACCCAACTAGGGGCCGTGACGGAACCCGATACTTGTACCGAGCACCCCTTACCTATCATTGTACTGTACCTCTTAACAAGTCGTATAAACAAGGCCGCATTTTTTTTTCGAACCGAACATTAACATTAGCGGCGTCATTATGGACATAGACTAATTAGCCTCGCTATCGTTCCATACAACGGCATTAATATGCCAAGATACCACATATTTAACTATACATAACCGATCGTACACATCCGTCTACGAGCCTCTAGACATAGTACATTTATACATAGAAAGAGCCGAGTACCGTCGTGCTCAAAAATATATACATGAAGGAGTACCGCGGAGATGAGGCTCCGAACAATCGGAGCGCCGTCAAGTACGGCCTGTAGGGCTCCTAAGGATCAAATCCTCCGTCCGCCGACCGCGCGGCATGAAACGCGCCGCCCACAAGAAGGGGCGCGCACGAATAGTGTACCGAGTATGTAAGGCATGAATAGTAATATACGAGAACATAAATCATGCATAATGACATAAAAGGATTACAACTCAAGTCCCGGGACGAACATAACCTCGTATATATAGGTGCCCTCGCGCATGCCGTGCTTTCTCAACTTTCCTTACTCATTTATATGCATACATAAATGCATAAAATATAGAATATATTATATTGCCGAGGCGTCGGCAGCCGATCCATTTAACCATAAATATGCACATCCCGCGTCCGGGCATCCCGCGTCCGGGACGATATCAAGTCATGTAATGCCAACCGATCGTATGGATATGCGTATATAACGCTCTGCCATTACCTCCCTTTTCCCCATAAATATATGAAAATTCCATGTATGAATATCGGCGTCTATAGCGCCCATGAATATATGAAAATTCCATGTATGAATATATATCAGCGTCTATAGCGCTCTGACTCTGCTATTATATAATATATATATGTTCATTTATTAGCGCGCATATAGCGCTCGATTCGTTAACATTATATATATATGTATATCATTAAAGTAGTTACAACACTTATTGTTTAATAATCAAAGCACTAAAGAAAATACTCAGAACTTTCATTTTTACCTCGAGTCAAATGAGGTGGCGTACTCAACTTACCTATAATACGTGTCATGACGTTACTTATGAAGGCCTTAGGGTAATCGGGTCTTATCCTTGCACGTTCTAGAATATTTAGACACTTCTTTCACAATTCAAGTACTTTTAGTTCAATCTTACTGAATGAATAGTACCTATTTTCAATCGCGGATTTCTAGAGTTAGGAAAGTCCCCGAGGCGCGAAATCAAACCTATACGTCTAAGACATGCCAAGAAAGGAAGGGGAAACCTTACATACCTCTTTCCGCTTCTTTAGCTATTCCGAATTCACGTCGCAATCTCGTCAAAATCTGCAAATTGGTCATATTTACCAAAACTCTTATTAGGGTCCTTAGAGTTAGAATCTTAAGGAAACACTTGGCTACCGAAATTTCGTACAGCACTTCCTCTGTAAATATACCATCCTCAACATTCAACATAGCCAAATTCTCAACAACAACAATCCGGGAATTCAAACCCGGCCAAACTATTAACATAACTCAACAACAATACTAACAATTTCCAAATTCAATCAATTTACTACTTCTTCCAAAACTTTCCAACTTCAATGAAAATAATAACAACCTCATAATGTATTCCAACAACAACATGCCAATGTTTTTCATGCATACAAGAACATTACATTCCATTCATATAACTTCTAAACAAGTCTCCATTACTATAACATTAACAACGATTTACATAACTTCAATCACAATGATCATATATATATATATATATCAACTCTTCCCATAATCCACAACTAACACAACTTCACTCCTTAGTCATTAAATCTTCATTTTTCATTATAGAACTTACCATAACAACAATCATAATGCAAGGTAAAATTAATTCAACACACCCTACCATGGCCTATACCATTCGGCCACCCCCCTTATGCCTACTTCTCATGAATTCCCCATAGTCTCCACACTCTACAACAACAACCAACACACAACATAACACAACATAACACACAACACATACACACACACGGATTGCCCCTGGGGGTCACGGCCACACACACACATGCCTCCATCTCATGAATTCCATCCATTTTTATACACCACAACATGCACAACATCCATAACATACAAAAAGAGGATGAATTCTTACCTTTTACTTGAATTCTTCACTTGGCTTCAATTGGAAACTTGCCAAAACTTGTATTTTCCTTGCTCCAAAGAACCCTCCACCATGCCAAGAACCCTTCAATGACTTGTTTGGCTAGAAGGAACAAGTTAGAAATTCTTCTCTTCTCTTCTTCCTTTTTTTTTTCTCTCGGCTTCTTTCTTTTTCTACAAGGGCCGAATGGCTCCTTTGTTTTTCTCCTTCTTTCTCTTGAAATTTCTAGAGGCTTATGTGATAAGATGACTACTAAGTCATCTTTTAAATTATGTACATAAAAGCCTCGCTTGGCTTGACCCATCAAGTATGGAGGTGGACGGTCCAAACATGGCCCATCCACCCTAAGCCCCTTTTTCTTGAAAATTCTCTTCTTTTTTTTCATGAAAAATTATTCTCCAACTTCCAAATTTACCCCTAACGCTCCTCCTTATTTCTATGAGTCGTCTCACAAATTTACCTTTTGCCCCTAGCCTTTCTCAATAATTTCGCTTCTCTAAGCACGTCATAAGTCATTCATATGCTTATCAAAATAAAGATGTGGCCTTGCTTGTCATCCTCCCGCGATTGTCTCGAATTATCCGATTGCACAAAATGCGGGATATAACAACGATAAAGGAAAGTAACGAGTAGCTTACGGAGACATGGTGAAATAGTACGAGCCAAGAGAAGGAACGATCGTGACTAAGATTAAATATGTAGTCGAGCAAAAGGGACGATAGGAAGATTCGGATTAGAGATACGGCAATGTCATGAGACAATGTGTTGAAAATGTGACAAGGTGAGTAAAGGAAGATTGTAAGACGATTTAAGCAAATGATCGAACTAGTTGACCCTTACAAGGAGGGTGAATTTATACTGACTTTAACCGAATTGTCTTAACTAGTAATGGTTAAAGCAGAGAACGGCTATTAGTAGCCCAGAAATGACAGAAATCATATAACGCTAATCGGTATCAACACTTAGAATTTCAGACTGGCGAGTGGGTATGTTAGAAGATGTCATCCGCGGGAGAACGTGATCGGATTCGACAAGAAGGAAAAGCTTAACTCGAGATGCACTGAATCTTATTACACTAATTGCAAGGCCAGAAGGTTGCGTGCTAAGGATGTAGTTTCCGTTCAGGCATCGTGGCGGATAATAACGAAGCTGTTTAAAATGACTTGCAGACTTTGAAGAGGAGATGAAAGAGAAATATGGTTGGTAAAAAAAAAAAAAAATTGCATGTTAGGATAGTAAAGGGAACCCCCCCTCGAGATCCTTAAGACCTATACGACTAGTTGAACATTCGAGGACGAATGTTCCAAAGAGGGAAGGATGTTATATCCCTCATTTTGTACGTCGGAATATTTTTAAGTTGGTTGCGACGACTTAAGAGCAAGGCTACTTTTCTGACTTTGTGTTAAGGTATAAGTCATTTGTGATTTTATGGGATGGAAATATTAAGAAAAAATTGGTGGAAGATTAAGTGGCATGTGACCACCATGTGCCTATGCTATATATATATATATATGCAAGTCATGGAGGGCAAGACACTTCACCATTTCATTTCCTAGAAGTTTCAAGAAATATGAAGTAAAAGAAAAAAAGAAGGAGAAAAACGGATAGGAGGGGATGGCCGAACCAGCCCCATAAAATGGTCATGAGAAATCGTTTGCTTCAAGCTTTCATATCAATTGGAAGGTCCTCATCAACATGGAAGGGTTGTTGGAGCAAGAAAAGCATCCGTTTGTGTGATTGGGGAGCCTAGCCGAGTGAAGGAATCCAAAGGAAAAGGTGAGGTTTAATCTTCTTTATATGTTTTATAGATGTTTATGCATGTTGTGATATGTAGAAACAAGTGAAACTCATGAAAATATGGAGTATTGTGTTGTGGCCGTATGTAGTGTGTTGTGGCCGTGTGAGTGTGTTGTTGTGTAGAAGTGATGAATTAATTGTATTTAGCATGTTTTGGGTGTTGTTGCAATGTGTAGAAATGGATGAAAATCATGGAATGTGTGTGTTGTGGTGTTGGCCGAAAATGGGCTGTTTTGGGTGTTAGGGTGTTATAGCCCGTATATTGTACGTTTGGAAATTCCGAAGTCGTCGTGGGAAGCTAAGGACGAGACTATTTTCAAAAATCATTTTGGTGTACAAGTGGTTATGAATACAATCTATGACTATTATTGCATGGGAAATATTAAGAAAGGCCAAGGGTAAAAAGAGGAATTTGCAAAATGGCCAATGAAAATAATGTGGAAGATTAGGGACAAAATGGTAATATTGAAAAAAAAGTCGAAGGGCAAAATGGTAATTTCACCCAAGTTTCATGAAAGTTCCAAAGAGGCCATATTGGCCATGTGAAAAAAAAAAAAAAAAAAGAAGGAAATTAAATAAAGGAATAAGATGACAAACTAAGTCATCTTTTGTATTTAAGGGAAATTTCAAGAAAAGAAGATGAATTATCTAGAGAAATGGAGAGAGGGCATGTGCCCCTCACATGCATGAGAATTTTATGTATATATATATAGGGGCTTATCATACTAATTCAAGAAAGAAAGAAAAACAAAACAAGAAGATGAAGAACAAAGGGGAAGTGCCACGGCCAAGAGGGCAAAATTTAGCCCCATGAAATTTTGTCCCAAAAATTTATCTCTTCATGTATTTCCACTAATTTAAGGATGCTCTTCAACATGGTATATTTGTTGAAGCAAAAGAATCACTCTTTGGTGCAAAACTCCAACCCTAGCTAAGTGGAGAAGTTGTGAAGAAAAGTAAGATTTCATCTTTTTTTATATGTTATGAAGGGTTTGTTCATGTTGTGGTATGTGGAAATGAATAAAAATCATGAGAATATGGATGTTGAAATTTAGCCATAAATGTTGATGTTGACCGTGTATGTGTATTGTATGTCTAAGAGTGATCATTGGTTAGTTAGCATGTTGGTGCTTGTAGAGTGAAGGAATGGATGGAATAAATGAAACCATGCAAGTTGGGTTGGTTGGCCGTGTGCTATGCATAATGTGTAGAAGTGATGAACTAAGTGTATTTAGTATGATTATGTGTTGTTGAAATGTGTGGTAACGTGTAGGAAATAATGAAAATTCATGAAGACCTATGGATTGTGTTGTGGCCGAATGGAATAGGGTTTGGTAAGTTATGGTAACTTGATGTTGTTTGATATTTTAGTTGCCGTCGTTATGGATTCTACAATGAGAAGGGTAAGTTTAATGACTTAAAATAATGTTATGTTGGTTATGGATGATTTGGAAATTTATGTGAATTTTATGTAAATTTTGAGAATTGTATTGTTAATATGTGGGGTGATGGTGTAAGTTATGAGTTTTGAAGAAAGGAATGTGGTTGGTCTAGTTCTCGGGTTTGGAGCGAGTTTCGGGTAAGTTGGAGCCTTGTTTGAATTGTTCGAAAATATTGTGTGAATTGAATTTGATATCGAAATGTTGCTAGAATAGTTGTAAGTACTATTGTTGGTATGGTTGATAGTTTGGCGGGTTGAATTCCGGATTAACATTGATGTTGACTTGGTAGAGCCATATTCTCGGGATGATGTATTTACGGGGAGATCTTGCCAAAATTTCGGCAGACAAGAACAAATTCAAGATTGGAGTTTCAAGCCTCATGAATAGTAAGCGGTAAACATGACCAAATTGCAGATTTTAGCGAACTTCGGACGGGGATTTGGAGTAGCGTAAGCGGCAGAAAAGGTACGTAAGGCTTCCCTTTTCCTTCTTTGGCATGTCCTAGATGTACTAGGCTTGATCACGTGCCTCGGGGGCCACTCTAATTCTAGAAATCCGAGGTTGAATTTAGTTACTATTCATTCAGTGAAATTGAACCCAATAGGTATGCTTTGTTGTAAGCTATGTGTTAATGTCCGTAATCTTTGAAAATAAAAGCGAAAGGCTTTGAAATCTTTGGGCACAACCTAATGAGACATGATGACTACATTTTAGGTCCGTTACCCGACTTGAGCCGAGGTGGGTCCACAAACCCTAAGACCTAATCATATTGTACTAATTGCCTTATTTTTTAAACGATAACTAAGGAAAACCTTTGGCTAATATTCCGAAGTTTGTTATAAATACACAGTAACTTAGATTTAAGCGGTTTGACTCGACTACTCGATATAAGCACTCAGACATGAACGATTCGATTAGAATATTCGGTATCGCATTTTGACGCAAGTGTACGATATAAGTTTTACGACATAAATATTTGAAAATAAACACTCTGGTATATACACGTATGTTCTGGCATAGAGATTCTGATCCATTTATTTTGGTACAAGCATTCTGATATGATAACTCCGATATGAGTATTTCGGTATAAGCGTCTGATATAAGTATTTTGCTATATGTATTTGGATACGAGCCGTCGACCCAAGTATGCTAATGTGAGTATGCTTATAAGCCTTAATGCTCTCAAACACGACCCGGATCGCTTGGAAAGTCCGAAGAGGTTTTTGTATATCAAGTGCTCATAACTTTCGATATTACTTCGGAAGAACCGAGACTTGTTTCGAATCTTCGAATGACGTAAAAAGTGATTTGTCTGCGAGTACGGTCTTATATGCATATGTTTACGCACTACTGCGTTCGTGCGCGACTCGATGTATCTTTCCGAGTCCGGGCAGGCACGTTATGACTTCATGCGTACGTCACGATACGATTCGATTCACCGAGTCCGGGCCGGGACATGTTCTCGTGCGCACTTCTGCATTATTCACCGAGTCCCTCGTACTTGCGGGCGGGACACGTTATCGTATGTGATTATGATGTGATGTTGTGGGGACGGTGGCAGGATGGCACATGATTATTATTCACCGAGACCCGCGATGGGGGCGGGACACGTTATGTATATATATGATTACGGGATGCATGACTTTATCCACGAGTCCCTTAATAAGGGCGGGACACGTTATGTACATATGATGACAAGCATGATTTATCTCTGGTCCCTTAATAAGGGCGGGACACGTTATTGCATGATATCATACGATCTGCTATACATGAGTCCTACTACATCGGAGGGACGGGACACGTCATACATGTAAGATTTATGATCTTGACATGTATTACGTATTCCGTCCGACATATGCCATCTTACGAGCCTTCTGGCGTATGTTACGTACTTACTGTACGATATATGCTAGTATACGTACGATACGTATGTTACGTATTTCGTCGGTACATAACCTCGTACGAACATTACGTACGCTACGTACTTCGTCGACATGTGACATCACGGGTTCGCTCTGTATTCTACGTACCTCTTCGGACATGCGGTCGGTGATTGCAAATTAAGCGATTTAGGTATTACGATTGACTATTTATTGTTCTATATGATTTTGGTATATGAAACGGAGTGCGTATGAGTTGTGTACGAAAGGTAAGCGTCTTTAGTACGAGTACGTATGTATACGATGGTTAAATACATTTGATTATAGTTAATTTTTTTTTATATTGCATGCCTTACGTACTCGGTACATTTCCATCACCCGACCCCCTGTCTTCGGGGAAATTTGCGTTTCATACCGCGCGGTACTCCCGGATAGTGATGTGATTATAGAAGATGTTCCGGCGAGAGATGGCAAGCTCCATTTTCCGGGTCTTTGCCAGTCGAGTTTGTCTGTTATGATTTACGGATACGTGTTAGAGACTTTGCGAACGACATTGTGGGTATGGTGTGTCGATCTTGTCGGCGGCTCCATCGCGGCCGACATGTCAAGTTATGTTATGCAGTAAATTTTGTACAATTACCGATTTTGTCAAATTTGAAAGCTTTATTATGTATTTCATGATTATTCAGTCTAGAGATAAAAAAAAAAAAATTATGTGTACAATAGAAATCCGTGGGTTCGCTCGGCTCCGGATATGGGGTCGGGTGCCCATCACGTCCCATCGGAATTGGGGCGTGACAAAGTGGTATCAGAGCGAGGGTGTCAGGTGGGGTTGTCTGCAAAGTCGTGTCGGTAGAGTCCTGTTTATGGTGTGAAGCGCGCCACGTCTATAAACGAGGAGGCTACGGGCATCTAAGAGCTGATGACCTTCTTTGTCATAGATCGTGCGATAGAGTCAAGTCATAGGAAAATGAAATTCCACATGTAAGCCTTACGTACGACGGAAGGAGGTAAGTAATGATATGGGAAGGTTACAAGGGTAAGTTTGGAAATATTTGTTTTGGTGTTGGAAACAGAAAGTTAAAATTGGTGAAGTGGGATGTGATATATGGCCGTATGTATTGTAAAAAGGTATTGTTGGCATTTGCAACGTACGATTTCGAACAATAAGAGTTTGTAAAGGTGATATGGGAGGCGAAAAGGGTAAAATAGTAATTGTACAAGAAAAGATGTGTTACGGGGTATCCGGAATACGCCAGGCCTTGACTAGCCCCGGGACATGTAATAAAGGCCATACGAGAAAGGAGACACGATTGTATCGACATTAAGGCACAAAATTCCACCTAAGTTTCGGAGTTAAGCGTGCTCAAGGAGGAGCAGTTTTATGATGGGTGACCCTCTGGGAAGTTTACTGAAAATTCTCATAAATGCGGATCAAGAGGCAAATGAGAAATTGGAAAGTACAAGATAGTTGGAGACCATAAGAAGGCCGCGAAGCACGCGACAGTCGGATTAGAGAGAAGAGACGGAAGTACGTTACGGTTACGAAATTTGGATAGGCTTGAATAGTATACGGAAGTGTTCGTGGGTTAGTTGATACTAAGGATATGTGCATATGTGTATGAATATGTATAGTATTTTATATGTGAGGGTATCGACGGAAGGTAAAAGGAAAACTCATGATAAGAAATCTTGGTGCAAAAGGAACCCCCTCCCAAAGTGCTACAAGACCCCATAAGGTCAGTTGAACATTCGAGGACGAATGTTCTAAAGGGGGGGAGGATGTTATAGCCCGTATATTGTACGTTTGGAAATTCCGAAGTCGTCGTAGGAAGCTAAGGACGAGACTATTTTCAAAAATCATTTTGGTGTACGAGTGGTTATGAATACAATCTATGACTATTATTGCATGGGAAATATTAAGAAAGGCCAAGGGTAAAAAAGAATTTGCAAAATGGCCAATGAAAATAATGTGGAAGATTAGGGACAAAATGGTAATATTGAAAAAAGTCGAAGGGCAAAATGGTAATTTCACCCAAGTTTCATGAAAGTTCCAAAGAGGCCATATTGGCCATTAAAAAAAAAAAAAAAAAAAAAGGGAAATTAAATAAAGGAATAAGATGACAAACTAAGTCATCTTTTGTATTTAAGGGAAATTTCAAGAAAAGAAGATGAATTATCTAGAGAAATGGAGAGAGGGGCATGTGCCCCTCACATGCATGAGAATTTTATGTATATATATATAAGGGGCTTATCATACTAATTCAAGAAAGAAAGAAAAACAAAACAAGAAGATGAAGAACAAAGGGAAGTGCACGGCCAAGAGGGGCAAAATTTAGCCCCATGAAATTTTGTCCCAAAAATTTATCTCTTCATGTATTTCCACTAATTTAAGGATGCTCTTCAACATGGTATATTTGTTGAAGCAAAAGAATCACTCTTTGGTGCAAAACTCCAACCCTAGCTAAGTGGAGAAGTTGTGAAGAAAAGTAAGATTTCATCTTTTTTTTATATGTTATGAAGGGTTTGTTCATGTTGTGGTATGTGGAAATGAATAAAAATCATGAGAATATGGATGTTGAAATTTAGCCATAAATGTTGATGTTGACCGTGTATGTGTATTGTATGTCTAAGAGTGATGCATTGGTTCTAGTTAGCATGTTGGTGCTTGTAGAGTGAAGGAATGGATGGAATAAATGAAACCATGCAAGTTGGGTTGGTTGGCCGTGTGCTATGCATAATGTGTAGAAGTGATGAACTAAGTGTATTTAGTATGATTATGTGTTGTTGAAATGTGTGGTAACGTGTAGGAAATAATGAAAATTCATGAAGACCTATGGATTGTGTTGTGGCCGAATGGAATAGGGTTTGGTAAGTTATGGTAACTTGATGTTGTTTGATATTTTAGTTGCCGTCGTTATGGATTCTACAATGAGAAGGGTAAGTTTAATGACTTAAAATAATGTTATGTTGGTTATGGATGATTTGGAAATTTATGTGAATTTTATGTAAATTTTGAGAATTGTATTGTTAATATGTGGGGTGATGGTGTAAGTTATGAGTTTTGAAGAAAGGAATGTGGTTGGTCTAGTTCTCGGGTTTGGAGCGAGTTTCGGGTAAGTTGGAGCCTTGTTTGAATTGTTCGAAAATATTGTGTGAATTGAATTTGATATCGAAATGTTGCTAGAATAGTTGTAAGTACTATTGTTGGTATGGTTGATAGTTTGGCCGGGTTGAATTCCCGGATTCTTGTTGATGTTGACTTGGGCCGAGCCATATTCTCGGGATGATGTATTTACGGGGGAGATCTTTTGCCAAAATTTCGGCAGACAAGAACAAATTCAAGATTGGAGTTTCAAGCCTCATGAATAGTAACTGGTAAACATGACCAAATTGCAGATTTTAGCGAACTTCGGACGGGGATTTGGAGTAGCGTAAGCGGCAGAAAAGGTACGTAAGGCTTCCCTTTTCCTTCTTTGGCATGTCTAGATGTACTAGGCTTGATCACGTGCCTCGGGGCCACTCTAATTCTAGAAATCCGAGGTTGAATTTAGTTACTATTCATTCAGTGAAATTGAACCCAATAGGTATGCTTTGTTGTAAGCTATGTGTTAATGTCCGTAATCTTTGAAAATAAAAGCGAAAGTCTTTGAAATCTTTGGGCACAACCTAATGAGACATGATGACTACATTTTAGGTCCGTTACCCGACTTGAGCCGAGGTGGGTCCACAAACCCTAAGACCTAATCATATTGTACTAATTGCCTTATTTTTTAAACGATAACTAAGGAAAACCTTTGGCTAATATTCCGAAGTTTGTTATAAATACCTGGTAACTTAGATTTAAGCGGTTTGACTCGACTACTCGATATAAGCACTCAGACATGAACGATCGATTAGAATATTACGGTATAAGCATTTTGACGCAAGTGTCGATATAAGTTTTCGACATAAATATTTGAAAATAAACACTCGGTATATACACGTATGTTACGGCATAGAGATCACGATCTATTTATTTTGGTACAAGCATTCGATATGATAACTCCGATATGAGTATTTCGGTATAAGCGTACGATATAAGTATTTTGCTATATGTATTTGGATACGAGCCGTCGACCCAAGTATGCTAATGTGAGTATGCTCTATAAGCCTTAATGCTCTCCAAACACGACCCGGATCGCTTGGAAAGTCCGAAGAGGTTTTTGTATATCAAGTGCTCATAACTTTCGATATTACTTCGGAAGAACCGAGACTTGTTTACGAATCTTCGAATGACGAAAGTGATTTGTCTACGAGTCCGGTCTTATATGCATATGTTTCGCACTTTACTACGTTCGTGCGCGACTCAATGTATCTTTCACTGAGTCCCGGGCCAGGGCACGTTATGACTTCATGCGTACGTCACGATACGATTCTGATTCACTGAGTCCGGGCCAGGACATGTTCTCGTGCGCACTCTCTGCATTATTCACCGAGTCCCTCGTACTTGCGGGCCGGGACACGTTATCGTATGTGATTATGATGTGATGTTGTGGGGACGGTGGCGGGATGGCACATGATTATTATTCACGAGACCCGTGCAGAGGGGCGGGACACGTTATGTATATATGATTAAGGATGCATGACTTTATCCACCGAGTCCCTTAATAAAGGGCGGGACACGTTATGTACATATGATCGACAAGCATGATTTTATCTACCGAGTCCCTTAATAAAGGGACGGGACACGTTATTTGCATATATGGCATCGATCTGCTATACATGATCCTACTCACCGAGTCCCTCATCGGAGGGCGGGACACGTCATACACATACGAGATTTATGATCTTGACATGTATTCGTATTCGTCGACATATGCCATCTTCGAGCCTTACGTATGTTACGTATACATCCGATATATGCTAGTATACGTACGATACGTATGTTACGTATTTCGTCGGTACATAACCTCATCCGAACATTACGTACGCTACGTAGCCTTCGCCCGACATGTAACATCACGGGTTCACTCGTATTCTCTCGTACCTCTTCGGACATGCGGTCCGTGATTGCAAATTAAGCGATTTAGGTATTCGATTGACTATTTATTGTTCTATATGATTTTGGTATATGAAACAGGTGCGTATGAGTTGTGTACGAAAGGTAAGCGTACGCTAGTACGAGTAACATATGTATCGATGGTTACGTACGTTTCGGTTATAGTTACGTTTTTTTTATATTGCATGCCTTACGTACTCGGTACATTTCCGTCTTGACCCCCCATGTCTTCGGGGGCTGCGTTTCATGCCGCGCGGTACTCCCGGATAGTGATGTGATTATAGAAGATGTTCCGGCGAGAGATGGCAAGCTCCATTTTCCGGTCGCCGAGTCGAGTTTGTGTTATGATTTACGGATACGTGTTAGAGACTTTGCAGACAGCATTGTGGGTATGGTGTGTCGATCTGTCGTTCGCTCCATCAGCCGACATGTCAAGTTATGTTATGCAGTAAATTTTGTACAATTACCGATTTTGTCAAATTTGAAAGCTTTATTATGTATTTCATGATTATTCAGTCTAGAGATTTAAAAAAAAAATTATGTGTACAATAGAAATCCGTGGGTTCGCTCGGCTCCGGATATGGGGTCGGGTGCCCATCACGTCCCATCGGAATTGGGGCGTGACATAGGGAATGAACTAATTTTATGTGGTAGTTTGGTTGTCGTCGATGTGAATTCTATGACGTGAAATGGAGTTTTAATGATTCAAGTTAAGATTTTAATTGTGTGGGCTGAATTGGAAGGTAATGTGGTTCTAGTATGCCTTCTTGAATTTATGAGAATGAAGTTATAAACGCATGTAATGTTGGCATAATTTATGAATGTAGAAGGGAGAAAGGTGTTGGTAATGTTCTTGTTGAATTGGGATAGTTTCGGGTGGAGTAGTATATTGTTTGAAGTATTTGAAATATTGTGTGGATCGTTGAAAATGTTCTTGAATCGTGTTTGAAAGGTTTTGGATTATTATTTGAATATGCGATCGTTGATATTAGTTTGGATATATGAAGTTGGATTGAATATATGTGAATGTCGCCGAATGGTGTAGAAAGGAATGATTAATGTTAGAATGCATTTGGGATTGAATATTGATATTGTTATTATGTTTGTTGGTATTGTTGATGTTGATTTGGCCGAGTTGAATTCTCGGGGATGTCCAATTTATAGGGGAGATGCTGCCCAAATTTTTGTAGCCAAGAATTGGTTAAGATCGAATTCTTAAAACCTTATGATTAATATTTGATAAATATGACCAAATGTAGATTTTGGACGAAACGGGACTTGAAGTTGGACGAGCGTAAAGGACGAATAAGGTATGTAAAGCTTCACCCTTTGTTCTCTTGGCATGTCCTAAGCATAATAGGTTTTGATACAAGCCTCGGGGACGACTCTACTCCTAGGAATCCGAGCTTAGATTTGGCCCTTTTTCATTCAATGGAATTGAATTGAATACTTTATGTTTTGTTGGAAAAATAAGCTTAAACATCTGTAACTGTCACAAATGAAACCGAATTACTTTGAGACCTTCATAAGTGGCTCCATCAAGCCTAATGTTCATAATTTTTACATACGTCACCTTCACTTGACCCGAGGTGGGCCCCCAATCTCCGAGATTTTTCCACGTTGACTTAATTGACTTATTTTAAGCGTTATGCAAGTATGACTTATGAATAAGTTCTGATTATTAAAAAGTGATTGTCTTGACTATTCCCTTGAGTTCTATGATCTATTTTGCCATGTATGAATGATCCCAAAGGTTTTGTCTTTGACCTAATTCGTCGTAACTCCGAAAGATATGATCTATGGCTATGGTCTGATTTCCTTTAAATGATCTATCGTCTGGATGGTTCTTTCGAGTCTTGGCAAACATTGTATGTTTTATATTGCATATGGTTTTCTCACTACTCTGCTCGTGCAAGCTTAATACGTCTTTCACCGAGTCCCGGGCCGGGTACGTATTCGTGCAACTTCTCTGCATTGTTCACCGAGTCCCTCACTAGAGGGCCGGGTACGCTATATATATATATATATATGATATGATGATGTGATGAGATGGAGATGGCGGCCAGGATGGCATACCGAGTCCCTTGCTAGCGGGGCCGGGTACGTTATTCACCGAGTCCCTCACTAGAGGGCCGGGTACGGTATATATGTACAATGACATGATTTTACTCACCGAGTCCCTCGTTAGAGGGCCGGGTACGGTATATACGTACGATAATATGATGATACGATAATGATATGATTTTATTTACCGATATATGTATATGTATGACAAATGTTTTTCAAAAGGCAAATCTTATGATTTTTTTTCCGTACTCTTTACTTCAGTGTGGTCCCGCTTATTATATTTCATGCTTTACATACTCAGTACATATTCCGTACTGACCCCCTCTTCTTCGGGGGCTGCGTTTCATGCCGCGCAGGTACACCCAGATGAGATGAGGATATTATTAGAAGACGTTCCAGCGGGATTGGCGAGCTCCAGTTCCTTCGGAGTCTTTGCCGAGCCAGAGCATTATGTTATGACAGTTCGTTCTATGTTAGAGACTTTGCAGACAGTGTTGTGGGTATTAGATGTCGGTTATGTAAATGGCTATGTAAGCCGGTATATTATCATGCGTTGTGTTATAAGTTTCATATGTTGCAAGATTTTATTTGATTTGAGAAAAGCAAAAAGCATATTATTCTTCGATAAATTTTTGTTATGTATATTTGTGTCATGATTTGAGAGCCAGCGTGAGTATGACTATTATGTGAGTCCGCGGGTTCGCTCGGCCCTAAATAAGGGTCGGGTGCCCATCACGCCCTAACGAAAATTAGGGTGTGACATCGTCAGGAAAGAAGGTTGCGGAACAAGGATGTGGCCTCTGTTAAGGTCTTTGTGGCGGAATAATAATCGGGAGGAAGTGACCTGGGAAGCGGAGGAGCAGATGAAGAAGAAGTACCCTCACTTATTTCCGGTGCCCACAGGTAATCTCAATTCCTTTATTTGACTATATTGATTAATGAATTATATGTAATGACGATAAAAGAACTCCCCCGAGTTGTTTACAAGCCATAAGGTTAATTTGACATTCGAGGACGAATGTCCTAAAGGGGGAGAGGATGTTATATCCCGTATTTTGAGCAACGGGACAATTTGTGTGAATTATGAGAAGTTAGGGACAAGGCTATCCCGAAAGACTTTCGTTTGTTTTAAAGGCTTAAATTGTGTATGATTTTAATGTCTTGAAAATGTTAAAGAAATACTTGGAGGAATTTTCCACTTTTAGTAAGTATGCTATTTTGGGAAAGTTTGAAAAGTCAAAAAAAAAAAAAATGAAATGAAAAATGAAAATGAGGGCAAGGTGGCCGGCCACTTGGTGGTGGGCCATGGCCACATGGAATTAATTTGTGTTGCTACTTAAAGATGACTTAGTCATCTTCTACACTTACAAAAATTTCTAGAAAAATCAAGAAACCAAGGAGAAGAGAGAACAAGGGGTTCGGCCATAGAAGGAAAAAAACAAGACCAAATTTCATCCATCAAAAATAAATTCTTCAAGTAAAGTTGCTAATTTAAGGGTGCTAAGTAACGTGGCGTTGTTGTTTCGGGCAATAGTTCGCTCGTTTGCTCTAACGACCAACTTGGGTCAAGTTAAGGAGTGAAGAAGAAAGGTGAGTTTAATCTTGTTTTCTTGTGTTATAAATGGTTTATATGTGTTGTAGTATGCTAAAATGGAAGAAATTCATGTTAGGAGGAAAGTTGAAGTTTGGCCGTGCATATGGAGCTTTGGCCGTGTGTGTGTGAGTTGGTGTATAAGCCATCTATTAATGTTAGTTAGCATGTTTTAATTGTTGTAGTGTGAAGAAAAGAATGAAAATCATCTCTATATGTTGAAAGGGTGTTGGCCGAATGGCCCCCTATAGTGCAATTGTGAGTGAACAAATTGTCGTTAGTGTTTTCGCTATCGTCGTTATGGATTTTATGATGAATAATGCAAGTTTGAGGACTTAGAATAATGTTATGTTGGTTATGGGATGACTTGGGAATTTATGTGAATTTTATGTAATTTTTGCATTTATGAATATTGCATTGTTAGTGTGTGGATTAATGATGTAAATTATGAATTTGGAAGAGAAGAGTGTATTTGATGTTGTCCTCGGGTTTAGGGGCAATTTCGGGTACAATGGAACAATGTTTGGATTGTTGGAAAAATTGTATGACTTGCTTGGAATATACCTTGAATTGACTATTGATGTTGTTATTGGTTGTTGGTTTGGTTGTTGTTGAAATTAGCCGAGTTGGAATCTCGGGGTTGGTGCATTTACAGGGGAAATGCTGCCGAAATTTCTGTAGAATCTAATGTTCGTTTGGAATTGAATGCCTAAGAATGTATGGCTAATGTTAATGTGCTTTGCGTTATGTAGATCTTGGAGTTGCCGAGGGTTGAGGCTTGGCTTGTATTGCGATCGAAAGAGGTATGTAAGGCGTCGCTTTCTTTCCTTTGGCATGTCCTAGTGCTATTAGGCTATGACCCGCGTCTCGGGGGTTATTCCGTTCTTAAATCCGAGCTTAGATACGTACTTGTTTGATCCTAAAGATTTATTCTTTAATGTGTTCAATGTAAGGTTCTTAAGCTTTCAAATAAATGAGTTTTCAAAAGACTTATGAAAATTTTGACTACAAAGAGGTCCCGAACTTCAAACGTCCGTAACTTTTGCATACGAGCTCGGAACGCCCCAAAACATAATATGTAAGTTCATAAGGCATAACTCTCCCCTAACCCTCGTAGTCGGGCTTGGATGGGGTCGGCACCCGTCCGTGGGGCCCGCGGCCTTTCTATGCTACCTTTATGGGTTTTTGGAAAAATTTAATATTATCTTCACTATGACTTCCACATATGGATTTCTTATTTACTTAATGAGTATTGATTATGATTTTGATGCATATGGTTACTCACGACTCCGCTCGTGCTTATGGTCGTTATTTCGTTCACCGGATCCCGGGCCGGTTATGTTTCGTGCGCGTTATGATGTATTCCGGTGTGATCTTTTGTGTTACGGTTCGCCGAGCTCCTCGCTAGAGAGCCGGGTCCCGTTTATATGTGGTGTTATCTTGTGTATGGTGTTATGGTTGGCTATGTTGTGTTACGGGATATGTCGGGTTACGGAGATATGAAACTTTCTGGTGTGATCTTTGTGGTATGGCGCCATCGACAAAGCGGGCGACCATCGTTCTAAGAGCCTTTGCATGATTTTAATTTTTGACAAATATTTTGATATTTTGTAAATCATAATTATTTTCGTGAATTGTTATTATGTTTCGTAATCTCTTTTTACATACTCGGTACCTATTTCGCACCGCCCCCTTTCTTCGGGGGCGCGTTTCATGCCCGCAGGTACTGACGCTCAGTTTGAGGATCCACCTGCCTAGGCCATCTATTCTGCTTTCTGGGAGTGCTCCTTCTTCCGGAGCTCATATATTTTGGTATATATTTTCTTCTGATGTATATGTACATTATTATTCAGGGGTACGACGGGGCCCTGTCCCGTCATATGATTTCGTTATTCTGTTTAGAGGCCTGTGGATATGTACGTGGGTTATGGCTATGTCTGTACAGTATATGTATATGTGATATGTTCTGGGCGGTTCACCCGCCACGGCAGCCTTGCCGGCTCGCCTATATATGTGTATATGGATATGTTGGCCCTGTGTGGCCTTTGTTGGTATTTTCTGCGTGCAGGTTAATTTTGGTTAGTAAGAAAAACAGAGGAAACTCTGCCCAAATTTTTCTAAATATTTGAGCTACTATTTTTGGACTTTTAGTACGTACGGGTGCCCAGATCGGGCGCTAGTCACGGCCTACGGGGTTGGGTCGTGACAGCTATGATACTATGATACACTATGATATGCTATGATACTATGATACACTATGATATGCTATGATACTATGATACACTATGATATGCTATGATATAACATGATATGACATAAATTCTATTTTCTATGTCTATGAAAAGAAATGTTTTTTTTTCTAAAAAGGAAAAACAAGCATGCATGGTATCCGGCCTGAAAGGGGTGTTCCTATGCACAGGTTACTTTCTCGTCGCAGTATATATCCATGACCCCATGATATTGTCATTCATAATCTATGCTCCTGTTTATGTTATCTTCCATGTCTTCCATACTCGGTACACTATTCGTACATCGACGTCCCTTCTTGTGGACGCATTTCATTTCATGCGCGCGAGTCCAGTAGCCGGATTTGATCCCTAGGAGTTCCCTCGGCGAGCATTTTTGGCGACGCTCCGTTGTTTCGGAGCCCCAGTTCCTTGGTACTACTTTTGTGTATATATTCGGGCACGGCAGTACTCGGCCCTCCCTATGTATATGTGTACTATGTTTAGAGGCTCGTAGACAGATATGTACAGTAGATATTTTGTACTCCTGGTTGTCTCCGTCGCTGTATAGTATGATCGCAAAGCTTATTAGCCTATGTTTATAATTGTGCTGTTAATGTTAATGCTTAGTGTAATGAAAAAAAAAATGGTATAGTTCATACGGCCCACTTAGTGATAAGAATATGACATGAGATAAGAGGTGCTCGGTACAAGTATCGGGTACCCGTCACGGCCCTAGTTGGGTCGTGACAATATCCTTGGAATTCATAATTTGTAAAAATTTCATGAAAGCTGATTTTTGGTTTTAAAGCTTATTCTTTAGCGATTCCAAAAGTTCAAACGCCCATAACTTTCTCAGAAAAGCTCGGATTGCTTTGAAATTTGCGTAGGAGTTTGTATGATATAGAATGAGTATGTTTTTCATAGGCGGGCTCAGTTCGGGTCTATACTCGTCCGTGGGTCCTGCGACGCCCTTTTATGTGAATTCGATAACTTTGAAACAAAAGTAATCATTATTATTCCGATTTCGAATATGACTATTTGACTTATCTTTTGGATTTATGATAATGATTTTATGCATATGATTACTCACTACTCCGCTCGTGCCTACTATGATATCGTTCGCCGGTTCCCGGGCCGGTTCTGTTGTCGTGCGCATTATGATGTATTCCGGTGTTATGCTGTGTTCATGGTTCACCGAGTTCCTCGCTCGAGGGCCGGGTTCCACTTATATTTGGTGTGATGCTATGTATGGCGATATGCTGTGTATGATATGTGACGGAGATTCGGAGATTTGAAACTTTACGGTGTTATCGTTTGTGTTATGGCGCCATCGACGGGCGGGCGACCATATTTCCCGTGCCCTATGCATGATTTTTATTTTGAAGTAACATTTTGATATTTTGGAAATGCATTTACTTTCTCGTATCCCTATTTCAATTTGATCTCGCATTGTATACTACATTTTCTCGCTTTGCATACTCGGTACATATTTCGTACCGACCCCCTTTCTTCGGCCGCGCGTTTCATGCCCGCAGGTACAGACGCACAGTTTGGTGATCCACCTATTTAGGACACCCTCTTCTGCTATTTGGAGTGCTCTTCTCATTCCGGAGCTTATATTTTTGGTATATATTCGTCCGTTGCATTGTATGTATTTGTTCAGGGGTACGGCGGGGCCCTGTCCCGTCATATGATTCTCGTCGTCCGTTTAGAGGTCCGTGGACATGTTTTGTGGGTTGTGCCTACTTCCGTACGGTGCGTGTTTGTATATGTTGTGTTTGGGGGCGATTCTATTCACGCGAGCCTTGTCGGCCCGCATATGTATATATGTTGTTCTGTTGGCCCTGTGTGGCCTTTGTTGGTATTTTCTGTGCACAGGATTATTTTGGATAGTCCGTAAAACAAAGGAAACTCTGCCAAAATTTTCTGGAAATTATATAAATTTGGAACTCAGCCTAGTCGGCTTCTGTTATATACTTGGATGCGATTGATATACCTCGTGATAGCGTTTGATAGGTGTGTTTGGGTGCCCATAACGGGCACTAGTCACGGCCTACGGGGTTGGGTCGTGACAGTGTTGATGCAGCACGGCAGGGTGATAGCTTATGCTTCCCGGAAGCTCAGAAAACATGAAAAGAATTATCCTACTCACGATTTGGAGCTGGCCACGGTTATTCATGCTTTGAAGATGTGGAGACATTATTTATATGGTGTTCATGTTGATATTTATACAGATCATAAGAGCCTCCAATACATCTTTAAACAGAAAGAGCTGAACTTGCGGCAGCGGCGGTGGTTAGAGTTGCTAAAAGATTATGATGTTGATATTCTCTACCATCCGGGGAAAGCTAATGTTGTGGCAGATGCGCTTAGCCGCAAGTCTATGGGTAGCCTAGCAGACGTTCCATTAGAGAGGAAAGAAATGGTTCGCGAGATCCATCAGTTGGCTAGTCTTGGAGTTCGTTTGGCTGATTCTGGAGATATTGGGGTTTCTGTTCGAGGTATTGCTGAATCCTCTATTATAGAAGATATTAAGCAGCATCAGTATGAGGATCCTATTCTGGCACAGTACCGAGACACAGCCCTTGAGAAGGAAAAGACCCCGTTCGAGCTTACATCCGATGGAGCACTATTACACAGAGGCAGATTGTGTGTACCTGACGTTGCAGGGCTGCGGCGACAGGTTATGGGCGAGGCACATTATGCCCGTTATTCTGTTCACCCAGGGTCGACGAAGATGTACCATGATCTCAGATGTTTATATTGGTGGGATGGTATGAAAAGAGATATAGCAGAGTTCGTCGCTCAGTGTCCAAATTGCCAGCAGGTTAAGATTGAGCATCAGAAGCCCGGTGGACTATTGCAGGAGATGGAGATACCGTCGTGGAAGTGGGAAATCATTAATATGGATTTTATTATAGGCCTACCTCGCACTCCACGGAGGTATGATTCCATTTGGGTTATTGTTGATACGACGAAATCAGCCCATTTTCTTCGGTGGACTACCTACTCAGCTGAGAATTATGCCAGGCTTTATATTAAGGAGATTGTACGACTTCACGAAATTCCTATATCTATTATCTCCGACAGAGGTGCCCAGTTCACAGCTAATTTCTGGAGATCATTTCAGCAGATTGGGGACGCAGTGAGTCTCGCACGCATTCCATCCCGGTCCGACGGACAAAGCCGAGCGCACTATTCGTACATTAGAAGATATGTTGCGGGCTCCGTGTTATTGATTTCGCAGGTAGCTGGGATGATCATTTGCCGCTTGTTGAATTTTCTTATAATAAAGCCTACCACTCCAAAGCATTCGATGGCACCGTACGAGGCGTTGTATGGCGTAAAGTGTAGGTCACCGATCGGTTGGTTTGATGTTGGGAGACCGAGTTGATTGGCCCGTACGTGGTCCCGGCGGCAGCGGGGATAAGGTGAAACTCATTCGGGAGCGGTTGTTAGCGGCTCGCATTCGACGTAAATCATATGCGATAATCGCCGTCGACCTTTAGAGTTTCGCATTGGTGATTGGGTTTTCTCGAAAGTGTCACCTATGAAAGGTGTTATGAGATTCGGCAAGAAAGGGAAGCTCAGTCTGAGATATATTGGGCCTTATCAGATTATTCGTAAAATAGGCAAGGTTGCCTATGAGTTAGATCTGCCAGCCGATTTGGGAGCAGTACATCCGGTATTCCATGTTTCTATGCTTCGTAAATGTATTGGTGACCCTTCCAGAGTATTTCCTGTAGATGATATTCAGGTCACAGAGGAGCTATCTTATGAGGAATTTTTTATAGCCATATTGGATCGTCGTAAGAAAGTTGCGGAACAAAGATGTGGCTTCGTTAAAGTCGTCATGGCGGAATAATAACCGAGAGGAAGTGACCTGGGAAGCTGAGGAGCAGATGAAGAAGAAGTATCCTCACTTGTTTCCAGTGCCTACAGGTAATCTAACTTCTTTACTTGACTATGTTGCTTGATGAATGAATTGTTGTGATAGTTGAAAAAGAAACTCCCCCAAGTTGGTTGTATGACCCGTAGGGTTAATTTAACATTCGAGGACGAATGTTCTAAAGGGGGGGAGGATGTTATATCCCGTATTTTCGTGCATTGGAACAATCCGGATTAATTGTGATAAGTTAGGGACCAAACCATTTCGGGATGCAAAGTCGAGACTTTGGACCTTCGATTTTATTTTGAGTCATAAGTTGTGCATGAATTTGTTGGCATGGAACAATTAGGAAAATTTGGGACCAAAATTGGAATTTATGAAAGTTGAAAATCATCCATTTTTCCATGTTGTAGCCGTGTGGCTTGAAGAAGGCCCACACAAATTGTGGACAATTTTAATTGGTCCAACACTTGTGTGGGCCAAGGGACACTTGTGCACTTCATATTATAGAACAAAAGATGACTTCTAAGTCATCTTAAGTCATTCCAACACTTAGCCAAAAAAAAAAAAGTTGAAGAACAAGAGAGAGAGGCTCTCGGCCAAGCCTCCCAAAAATCAACTTCCATTCAAGCCCTTCCAAAAATATTTTGTTGATGTAAACCCACTATTTTGAGGTCCCTAAGTAGCGTGGAAGTATTGTTGGAGCGATCAACCCGCTAGTTTTCATTATTGCAAACCCTAGCCTATTGTGGAATTGAAGAGGAAAGGTAAGATTTGATCATGTTTTATATGTCATAAAGGTTGTATGCATGTTGTAGTATGTTAAAATGGATGAATATCATGAAAAATAGTATGTTGGAAGTGAGTTGTGTGCATGGTGTGCTAGCCGTGCAAGTGGGTGTGTGTTGTGTTGTGTTGAAGCTATGAATTAAAGCTTAGTTAGCATGTTATGATCATTGTAGGGTGAAGAATGAATGAGAATCATCAATATGTATATATGTTGTGTTGGCCGAAAATGGGTCATGGAATATGACAAAGAACGCATTAATGTCGCTTAGCGTTTTAGTGGTTGTCGTAATGAATTCTATGTTGGAAATGAGCTTTTAATGACTCTAAATTGATGTTGTAATTGTATGGGCTGATTTGAAGATTATTGTGTATTTAATGTAATTTGTATATTGATGAGAATAGCATTGTTAGAATGTGAATTGTGGATGCAAATCATGATTTGAAAATGGGGAATGTGTTAAAGTGAGGCTCTCGGGTTTGGGGACTGATTTCGGGTGGATTGGAGAAATTGTTGGATTGTTGGAAATGTTATATGAATTGCTTAGAATGTATTTAAATATTGTTGGTATGGGTTCGGGTTAGTATTTGAATGTATAAGCATCGATGTTGGCTTGAAGGTAAGCCGTTGAATTGAATTTATGAATGTTGTTGAATGATGGAAAAGAGAGCTATTAATGTTATATTGCCTTCCGGATTGGTTATTGATGTTGCTAGGTTGGTTGTTGTTGTTGTTGTTGATTGATTTGGCCGAGTTAAATTCTCGGGGTGGCCTATTTACAGGGGAAATGCTGCCCAAATTTCTGTAGAATTAAGGGCTAAATTGGAATTAAATGCCCAAAATGTCTATAGCTAATGTTTGGCATATTATGACTTGTTTGTAGATCTTGGGCAGCCCGAGACGTAGGTTGGATTTAGCTTGAATTTGGGTTATCTTGGAGAGCGTTTGAGGTATGTAAAGCCAACCTTTCTTCTTTGGCATGCCTTAGTACAAATAGGCTATGACACGAGCCTCGAGAAAACTCTATTCTCGCAATCCGAGCATGTTTATGATACGCACTTGTTTCTTGATATTCATATGTTGATGTTATGAAATATTGATCCTATGTCCTTGGAATTATTGATTTGTAAAGGTTGCATGAAAGTTGGTTTTTAAAGAGTTTATTCTTAAACGATTCTAAAACTACAAACGCCCATAACTTTCACAGAAGAGCTCGGATTGCTTTGAGATTTTCGTAGAAGATTGTATGATGTAGGATGGGTATGTTTTCCATAGGCGGGCCCAGCTCGGGTCTACACCCGTCCGTGGGTCCCGCGCGTTCCTTTATGTAATTTCGACAACTTTTGAAAGAAAATGTTGTAATTATTATTCCGATTTCAAATATGACTATTTTACTTATCTTTTGGATTTATGACAATGATTTTATGCATATGATTCCTCACGACTCCGCTCGTGCATTCCGTTATATCTTTCGCCGAGTCCCGGGCCGGTTCTGTTGTCGTGCGCGCTTTGTTATACTCCGGTGTTATGCTGTGTTTATGGTTCACCGAGCTCCTCGCTCGAGGGCCGGGTTCCGCTATATTTGGTGTTATGCTGTGTTTGATATGTGACGGGGATACGGAGATTTGAAACTTTCTGGTGTTATGCTGTGTTATGGCGCCATCGACAGGCGGGCGACCATATTTCCTGTGCCCTATGCATGATTTATATTTTGAAGTAACATTTTGATATTTTGAAAATGCATTTACTATCTGTACCTCTATTTCGATTACGACTCAGATTTGTATACTACATTTTCTGCTTTGCATACTCGCACATATTTCGTACCGACCCCCCCTTTCTTTGGGGGCTGCGTTTCATGCCCGCAGGTACAGACGCACAGTTTGGTGATCCACCAGTTTAGGACACCCTTTTTCTGCCGTTTGGAGTGCTCCCCTCATTCCGAAGCTCACATTTTTGGTATATATATTCGTTCGTTGCATTTGTATATATTTGTTCATGGGTACGGCGGGGCCCTGTTCCGTCATATGATTCTGTTCGTCTGTTTAGAGGTCTGTGGACATGTTTATGGGTTATGCCCATTCTGTACAGTTGTGTTTGTATATGTTATGTTCTGGGCGATCCCCTTTCGCCGTGGCAGCCTCGTCGGCTTGCATTTGTATATGTTTTGGGCCGTTGCGCCATTTGATAGCCTTGCCGGCTTTGATATATATGCGGTTGTGTTTGAGATGTGTTTGCGACAGTTTGATATAATCTGAGACAGCGTTTGATATTTGTGTCTGTATAAGCCATCTGTTTGCGACTCGGATTTATGAATGTGTTTGGGTGCCCAATTCGGGCACTAGTCACGGCCTACGGGGTTGGGTCGTGACATCAACGATCAATTCAAAACGCATTCTAACATTAGTAACTCTTTTCCACATAATTCAACAACATTCCATTATATTCAATTCAACTATATACATTCAAGTCGGCATCATCGCTCACATGTTCAAGTACTAATCCGAGAGCGTTCAAACAAGATTCAAGAACGCCTCAAACAATCTGCACAATATTTCAAACAATCCAATCTATATACCACTTTACCCGAAACCTTCCCAATTCAACAAGAACAACAACAACATCTTTCTTTCTTCTAAACTCATGAACTACACCAACAATCTACACATTAACAACATTATTTTCATAAATATAAAAACTACATTCAAATCACATTAACTTCTAAAAACAGCCCCCAACGATCACCCTTCAACTTGCATCATTAAATCTTCATTTCACATTATAGAATCCACAACAACAACAACAACCAAAACACTAAGTAGAATTAGCTCAACATGCCTACACCAAATCAGCCCATATTCGGCCATGACACCAACATACAAATTCCATAATTTTCATCCATTTCTACACCCTACAACAACACCCAAACATTCTAAATACAATTAATTCTTCACTCCTAGACAACACAACACACACACGGCCTAGCACCCACACACACACGGCTCCACTTCAACATACATGTTTTCATGAATTCCATTCATTTCCACATACTATAACACACATAAACCATCCATAACATATAAAAACAAGATTAAACCTTACCTTTCTTCTCAACTTCACAACTTGACTAAGGTTGGCAAAGGATGAAAACGAGCGGTTTGTCGCCTTAAATAACAACTCCACGTTAACAAGGACCCTTCAATTAGTGGGTCTGCTAGAAGAAAATAATTTTTTTGATGGAGATTTTTGGTCTTCAAATTTTGATGGACATGGCCGAATGGCCCCAAGCTTGGCTTCTCCAAGTTTCTTGATTTTTCCTAAGGCTTGAAAGATGGAAAATAAGATGACTTAGTCATCTTTTTAATACATATACAAGGCATCCATATGGCCATGGCCCACACCCCATGTGGCCGGCCACATGGCCCTTATTGTTCCATGAATTTTTCAACTTTCAAGTGTTCACTTTTGGCCCCCAAATTTCCTTAATATTCCATGCCACAAAATCGTAAGCAACTCATGTCTTAAAACAAAATCGTAGTTAAAGTCTCGTCTTCGTATCCCGGAATAGTTTTGTTCCTAACTTATCCTGGTTAACTCGGATTATCCCGATGTATGAAATACGGGATATAACACAATCCTTATGGAACCTTCTTAACACTTGTTTATCCATTCATTAGCAATCTAAGGGACGTTATAACTCTTTTTCAAAACATCCTTAAGACATCATTAGTGCTATACTCGAAGTTTGCCCAACATGCTCAACTTATAACCCGTTTTTCTTAACAACTTTCTTTCCTTAACTCGAATGTCTTCCAAATCTCATTCAGAATCATCAAATGCTAGTTCTTACTTATGAAATCATCGTATACTTCGTATTCCTCATTAGCCTATTCACTGTGCATCAACGAAAATTTTTTCGAGGTGTAACAACTTATACAGTCCTTATAGTATTATACGGCCCGTATAAGTGGCCGTGGTTCATCAACTAGAAAATCATCAACCTGCTGGGAGTTATACGGACCCTTTATACGGACTGTATAAAGTTATACGGACCGTATAAGTGGTTGTATAACTCCATTTCTCTGAAATGGATTCCGTCGTTTCGTTCGATCTCCAATCCTTATGGAACCTTCTTGACACTTGTTTAGCACCTCATTAAAAATCTAAGGGATGTTATAACTCTTCTCCAAAATATATTTAAGTCATCATTAACTTGGAACTCGTAAATCCTTTTCGATAAATAACATATACCTTGCCTTTTCTTGGCAACTTTCTTCTCTAACCTCGAATGCCTTTGAAATCTCAATTAGGATTATCAAATTCTATTTCTCACTTATCGAAACATCGTATACTTCGTGACCTTCGTTAGTCTACTCACTGCGCATTAACGAAAAATTTCCCTATGTGTGACATTCTTCCCCCCTAAAGAACATTCGTCCTCAAATGTTAGGTTCTCGGGGATTCTATAAAAATTGCGCCAGAGTTTCCCCTGTAATATGGTACTACCATCCTGTCACAACAGCCAATAATAATGATGCCTTACAAGGCCACAACATAAAAGCAATAGAGTTTGGCCACACACGACCCAAATGCATAAAAAGGAAGCATACATACTGTTACACCCCGTAGTTTCGTATGTGAAAATTTATAAGTGTTGGTTGTTTTAAGTACGGTTACTGGAGTTACCTTCAAGGATATATGAGATTATATGCGCCAACCTTATGGTTACGAGGGTTTAAGTTCATATAATAAGCTATGGAAGATTCCAGGATCAAGCAAATCGAAGAAAATAAGTTTGTCGAAAATTTGGAAAAAGTTGATATAATTTTGGGTCAACTTTGGAAAGGTATATCTCCTAGTATATTAAGAGTTTTAAGGTGTTTCAAAAGCAGAAAATGAAGTTCGTCGAGTCTAGTTTTCAAAGCAAATAAACCACTCGTCGATACGATATAGAAGTAGAGAATTATGGACGTTACATGTTTAGCTGACCGAGCAGAAACGCGTGCATCAGTACTGCTACAGTAACCAACTTGCTATAATACTGCTACAGTATCTGCTACAGTGACCCCGACCTGAATTTGAACTAATATAAAAGGGGCTTGCCCCCTCTTTTTCAGCCAAAAAACATCTTCTAAATTGTTCCAAAATCCTCAAGAAATTTCTCCAACTTCCAAACCCAAATTTCAAGCCTAAATCAACAATAATTCCTGAATTTCGGTTCAGGCAACGTATAGTTACGAGTATAGAATCGTATAGCGACGCGTGTGGTTCAAGTTTAAGGTGGAAAAAGTGAAATTCTTCTACTATAAGGTATATTCTTGCTATTATTTACATGATTAAGATGATATAAAGGTTTAGTAATTTTTTGAAAGGAAAGAATCGTAGGAGAAAAATCATAAAGGTTGAATATAATTCTTTGATTACGGTATTATGTATGTATTTATGGTTGGTTTGAATATTGGAGAAACATCGTGTGGGATGTTTTATGGAATATATTGGTATTGATATGGTTGTTGATGTTGTTGGTATTGTTTGGGAGTTGTTTTGGTATTTGGAGGAGGTAAAGAATATAGGGGAGATGCTGCCGAAATTTCGGCAGATTCTAGAAAGATTTATTTGAAGGACTAAGACAAGCGTATAAAGGTGAGTCTGACAATAGTATAAATTTTTTTGAATACAGATTTACGAGCCTGGGAGGACAAGCGTTGAGTAGTTAAAGTTAAGCCGACCAAAAAGGTATGTTAAGGCTAAACCCTTTTTTTCTAAAGGCATGATTCTTTTGTTATAAACCTTTGTGCCATATCCATAATATCCTTGCTTCCACCAATGCTAGAGGTCTATGAATCTCATGATCCTTACGATACTATTGTGCTTATTCATGATCTTGAGACTATTCCTTGTGATTGATCTCGCCTCATAATACTTGTTCTTTCGAGGTGAGATATAGCCATGAAGATTCTATTTCTAATAAAATATAAGTTCATGATTCTCGAGGCTCCCATGACATCGTCAACTACACCTTACGATGGTTGATCCTTCAAGGAAGGATAAAGTGATAATGACAATGCTAATTATGATGTTGATTTCATTTATGTATTTTTATGTATATGTATGTATGTATGCATTGCACTCCCACTAATCAGTTGGGTATAACATCGAGTCCCGCAAGGGCCGAGTACGGATAACATCGAGTGCCGCAAGGGCCGAGTACGGATAACATCGAGTCCCGCAAGGGCTGAGTACGGATAACATAGAGTCCCGCAAGGGCTGAGTACGGATAACATAGAGTCCCGCAAGGGCTGAGTACGGATAACATCGAGTCCCGAAAGGGCCGAGTACGGATAACATTTAGTCCCGCAAGGGCCGAGTACGGATAACATCGAGTCCCGTAAGGGCCGAGTACGGATAACATCGAGTCCTGCAAGGGCCGAGTAAGGATAACACCGAGTCCCGAAAGGGACGGGTACGGATAATACAGAGTCCCCAAAGGGTCGGGTACGGATGACACCGAGTCCCGAAAGGGCCGGGTACGGATAAGACTGATGTATGTATAGTAAGTGAATGTGAATGCATATGTATGTATGTTGTGTATGGATATGTATGAAATGTTTTTTCTGTAGACGACTAGTTTACATGATAGAGATCTTAAGAAGTGTACGAGGTATAATTACTTACTTTATCTTATGTTATCTTTATTCTAAAATCATACTACTCTTCATGCCTTACATACTCAGTACATTGCTCGTACTGACGTCCCTTCTTGTGGACGCTGCATTCATGCCCGCAGGTGTAGATAGACGAGACGAGGATCTTTCATCGTAGGTCGCGCCTTCAGGTACCTGTTTTGATTGGTGAGCTCCACTTCTTCCTGGAGCATTGCCGAGTCTGAGTCTATATATATATATATATATATAAATTGTGTTAAGGGTACGTCGGGGGCCCTGTCCCGACTTGTATACTTCAGTCATGTTCATAGAGGCTTTGCAGACAGTTCCTGTGTACGGCTTAGTCATAGTGTGACAGTAGTAATTTCGGCATCATGGGTCCATTGTACATATATTTATGCATGATATTATGTTCATATTTAGCCTCTTGATCTTATTGTTTCCATTTGAGACACGAAGGATGTAAGTTATAAGTTGGTTCGCTCGGTTCCTGTAAGGTGCCAGGTGCCAATCACACCTTACAAGTGGTATCAGAGAAGTTCTGTCCTAGGGTTGTCTGTAAGCCGTGTCTGGCAGAGTCTTGTTGTCACGACCCGCTAGGGCCATGACGGATACCCGGGGCTGACCATCCAATACCACTCATTCTATTACTCATCCTGCGTTCATTCATATTCCTTATGCTCATAATCATAGAAAAACTATTTTCATTTGAAACATATTTACCTTTATATACATAAGCCCTTCGGCTATCAAAATAATATATATACACATACGATGAGAAACTGTGAGACCATACTACCCACACACACGTATCTACGAGCCTCTACTAGAGTACTAGACATATAGATGGGACAGGACCCCGTCATGCCCAAAACATATATATATACATCAAAAGAATAAGTCAACGGCACCTCCGGAACAATGGAGTGCTCTCAAGTCGCCCTAATAGCTCCTACGAGTCTGGATCACCTCCCTGTCTACCTGTGGGCATGAACACAGCGTCCAAAGAAAACGGACGTCAGTACGAACATTGTACTGAGTATGTAAGGCATGAATGAAATACATTTCATACATATATATACATAAGCATATTACATGTATTACCATAGCGCATGCATCATCGTACCATATATATATATATATCATCATCGTTAACCCGCGTCCGGGTAACCATCGTATGCCGCCCACTAGTGGTGATCATGTCCGGCCTTCTGGGAGCGATGGAATCATAAGCAGCCCGCCTTAGCGGTGACATGTCTAGCCATTTAGGCATGGTGGAATCACAAGCAGCCCGCCTTCGTGGTGACATGTCCGGCCATTTAGGCACAGTGGAATTATATAATCGTACATATCATAGACTTATCATTATTATTCATCTCATAGGCATATCATGACTTTATCATAACTTAGCATCATTATACATTTATCACCAAAACATACATTAGAACTTGAAGGCAACTATAGCTATGTCGGGGTGACATAAGGTCGTAAATCCCCGATTGCGATATGGAGTGATCATAATCGTTATATCTCACCTTGGAGGGACTAACGTTTTAAGGTGAGTCCACATAAGGAAAACATCAATGGATCATAGTTAACATCATTAGCTTTGTAGGAACATCATATCATGAACTCTAGAATCTTTAGACTTGAGCTCATCATCATCATTATCGTATTCGTAATGCATCTCTTACTCATATGGCTATTCATGGACATAGACTCTTATTTTTTTCGGAATGTAGGAAATTCTTGAAGAAGGAGGAAAATCATGCCATAAGATTCATGCCTTATAAAGAAAGGACTAGCCTTACATACCTTTTTTGTTTAACTATTCTATCGCTTGCTCGTTCCCCTTCAATGCCCACGTTTCTACCTTCAAGAGAATTCGCATTAACATTAGCTAATCGATTATATGAACGTGCTTACTAAAGCTAGAGAAAATTGGGCAGCATTTTATTTGTTTATACAACTTTCTCCATATTCCATATCAACTCCCAAACATCCATAACCACAATCACAATATTATAGGCAACAATCATCATTCATCTACATTATCCACATTTCACAATTTCACTTCAATTTCTCCATAATAATGGTCATAATTCACTATTGCATTTTCTCACGTATAATACTTATCCCATGTTCTAAGTGTCATTCATAAAATATTTACAATCACAACATATCAATATCCATAACTCAATCCAAGCTATTACTCAACAATGACACTATTCTTACATTCATGACCCATTTTCTATATCCTTCTACAATCCAAGTGTTTCAACTTCTCAATACCTTAAACAACATGAAAAGATCATAAAAATCACCTTATATAATGGAAGAATAAGCCTTGAGTGAAAATACTTCTCTTGCACCAAAAACCCTAGTTCACTTCTCTTGGAATTTCTTGGCTTGGATGAACTTTAATGAGCTTCTTACACTTGATTTTGTTGGTTTGATGAAGTTGATCATCAATTTCTCTTGGGTTTTTGTGGATGAAGTTTGGAGAGAGTTCTAGAGGATTCTTGAGTTGTGGAGTGAAAATGAAATGAATTAAATGAACTTGGGGTCCTTATATCAACATTTAAAATCTGTCCCGACCAGATTCTACGGACCAACATACGGTCCGTATAAATTATACTGACCGTATGTCTGGCCGTAGATCTGGTCCAGTGAGGTGTGTTATTCTGGGTTTATTATACGGCCAGACTTACGGCCAGTATAATTTATACGGCCAGTATGTTAGGCCGTATAATGCCCAGTTCATCCGAACTCATTCTCGTTGACTCGTTTGATCTCCAATCCTTATGGAACCTTCTTGACACTTGTTTAACACCTCATTACCAATCTAAGGGACGTTATCACTCTTCTTCAAAACATCATTAATCCATCATTAACTTGACACTCGTAAATCTTACCCGACACACAACATATCCCTTGCTTTCATTAACAACTTCCTTCCCTTACCTCAAATGTCTTTGAAATCTCGATTAGAATCATCAAATGTTATCTCTTACTTACCAAGACATCGTATACTTCGTGCCCTTCGTTAGTCTATTCACTGTACGTTAACGGGAAATTTTTTTGAGGTGTAACACTTATTTATGGTGTGCAGTGCACCATACTCATAAACAGGAGGTACGCAAGGCATTTAGGAAGGATTGACCCTTCTTTCTCATCTTAGATCGTGCCATAGAGCTAAATCATAGGATATAATGTCACTGATTCTAACCCCAAATGTATTGATCATAGATAAGCAGTTGATTATCTTTGTTACGTGATAATTGCTGAGAATTGAAGTTGTTCATTCGAAAGGTATGTTTCCTGTTTTATTAATATGGATAGACGTTGCTATAAGAACCTGAGCAAGATATTATGGGTATTTGTGATTGCTCTGTGGGCATTGGATGTGTTTTCCAGACTGTGTACAGGAATGAGGTAGTAAGAATTATAGAGGAAACTCTGCCGAAATTTTCACAAATTGAATTGTTGCATGTTTATAGAGAAATAGTAAAGGAAAAATATGACCATCAGCCGTTTGGTAAGTCATGCTTGAAGAAACAACTATGAGACGCTTTCAAGGAGAAGTTTTAGAATGATTTTAATTTAATTTAAAGGAGGAACCCTGGAGGGAAAAATGATTAGCAGTTAAACAAACTAGAATGAGTTGCATCCGAGATTTCGGGGGGATTGAGATCTATTGGAAATATAAGGAAAGTTGGCATTGGGAACTCAAATAAGGTATTACAATTTATAGATTGGGCTGGTTAGTAAGAGGTAACAAAGAAATACTAATATGGAGAAGGAATTTAATGAGTACGGGAAAGTTTCACCCTAGAAGTATATATACATCTATACAAGATCAAGATGGGTTTGTACTCATAGTAGAATCTAGGTAGATATTATTAAGTGGCAGACGGGAAAGAGCACCTTAAGAGCAAAGGAAATTAAGGAGGACAGAAGTACGAGAAATTGCGGTTCTGAATTGATTAAAGGAAGTTATGTGACCATCGACGATAAGAGGAAGTTTAATAAATTAGTAAAGTTGGCCAAAGGTAGACAGTGATGGCATAAGACAGTGGATTTGGAATAGAGATACGATTACAAAGGAAACATGACGAAAATACGAGGAATAGACATACATACGAGAAAGCTATGATATCGTAAAGGGAAATGAGAAGTGAATGACAGGATGCACTTTATAGGTATTTAATGACGAAGACAAGCATTGACTGGATAAGGTATTGGAGGAATTATGACACCCGATAATAGGGCAATCGAAAAGTAATAGGAAGCTATGAAGCAAGATGAGCTAAGGAAATGCAAGGAGAAGTCATGGAAGTAGACGGAGATAATATCTCAAGAAAGGGATTCAAGGATATAAATAGAGGAGACGAGCATTTAAGGAATTAAGAGAGCCGCTTGACTAATAAATCGAAACAACAAATAAGTGCATTAGACTTATTAATTGAGAGTCGGACAAAGGTCAAAAAATAAAGGGAGAACCCCAAAGGAAATGATCAAAGGATATTGCGTTTGGTCGAAATAAGTTGGTGATAATGAACCCTCGTGGAACAAGTAAAATAATGGCTTCCCTTAAAAGGGGGGAGGAATGGAGCTTACAGATAAGGAAAGAACGAAGCGATTTGAATTCGCCGCAGGACAAAGACACTTAGTTAAGAGTTCACTCCTAATTTATTAGCCGAACTAAGGAATCAGAAACTTTAACGGTAAGTTGAAGGAAAGGAATCATTAATGAAGAGATTTGTGATGTTTGATATAAGTACAAGAGCGACCGTCAGCAAGCGCAAGTGCAAGAAATCCAACTAAGAGCAAGAGGAGTTAAGCAAAAATTCCGGTGTTAAACTGGTTGATAGATAAAGTATCGCAAGGATTAATTTGACTACTATGGAAAGAAAAGGATGTTGTGATATGACTAGTTAGAGGATACCAAAAAGGAAGGAATGAGAATGAATTAAACTCTAAGAAGAAGAAGTTAGGGGATATCAGTGAGAACATGAAATTCTGAATGAAAGTATGTATCATATAAAAGTGCAAACGGCAAAGGAAGAAAGATAACCTGTGCAATTCGAATAAGTTCTATTTTAATTGAGCAAGTGAGCAAAGTAATTACCAGTGAATGTAGGTAAGAACATGGACATTTACCTCAGAGCGAACTCTACTTTAACATTCGAGGACAAATGTTTTTGAAGGGGAGGGGGGGGGGAGAATGTTACACCCCGTAGTTTCGTACGTGGAAATTTATAAGTGTTGGTTGTTTTAAATACGGTTACTGGAGTTACCTTCAAGGATATATGAGATTATATGCGCCAACCTTATGGTTACAAGGGTTTAAGTTCATATAATAAGCTATGGAAGATTCCGGGATCAAGCAAATCGAAGAAAACAAGTTTGTCGAAAATTTGAAAAAAGTTTACAGAATTTTTGGTCAACTTTGGAGGGGTATATCTCCTAGTATATTAAGAATTTTAAGGCATTTCAAAAGCCTAAAATTAAGTTCATCGAGTCTAGTTTCCAATGCAATAAACCGCTCATCGATACGATATCTAAGTAGAGAATTATGGACGTTACAAGTTCAGCTGACCGAGCAGAAACGCGTGCTACAGTACTGCTACAGTAACCGAGTTGCTATAATACTGCTACAGTACTGCTACCCGAATTTGAACTAATATAAAAGGGGCTTGCCCCTCTTTTTCAGCCAAAAAACCTCTTCCAAATTGCTCCAAAATCCTCTAGAAATTTCCCTAACTTCCAAACCCAAATTTCAAACCTAAATCAACAATAATTCCCGAATTCCGGTTCAGGCAACGTATAGTTGCGAGTATAGAATCGTATAGCGACGCGTGTGGTTCAAGTTTAAGGTGAAAAAAGTGAATTTCTTCTACTATAAGGTATGTTCTTGCTATTATTTACATGATTAAAATGATATAATGGTTTAGCAATTCTTGGAAAGGAAAGAATCGTAGGAGAAAAATCATAAAGAGTTGAATATTCTTTGATTACGGTATTATGGATGTTGTTATGGTTGGTTTGAATATTGGAGAAACATCGTGTGAGATGTTTTATGGAATATTTTGGTATTGATATGGTTGTTGATGTTGTTGGTATTGTTTGGGAGTTGTTTTGGTATTTCGAGGAGGTAAAGAATATAGGGGAGATGTTGTCGAAATTTCGGCAGATTCTAGAAAGATTTATTTGAAGGACTAAGACAAGCGTATAAAGGTGAGTCGAACAATAGTATAAATTTTCTTGAATATAGATTTACGAGCCTGGGAGGACAAGCGTTGAGTAGTTAAAGTTAAGCCGACCAAAAAGGTATGTTAAGGCTAAACCTTTCTTTCTAAAGGCATGATTCTTTTGTTACAAACCTTTGTGCCATATCCATAATATCCTTGCTTCCACCAATGCTAGAGGTCTATGAATCTCATGATCCATACGATACTATTGAGCTTATTCATGATCTTGAGACTATTCCTTGTGACTGATCTCGCCTCATAATACTTGTTCTTTCGAGGTGAGATATAGCCATGACGATTCTATTTCTAATGCTATATAAGTTCATGATTCTCGAGACTCCCATGACATCGTCAACTACACCTTACGATGGTTGATCCTTCAAGGAAGGATATAGTGATAATGATAATGCTAATTATGATGTTGATTTCATTTATGTATTTTTATGTATATGCATGTATGTATGCATTGCACTCCCACTGCTCAGTTGGGTATAACATCGAGTCCCGCACGGGCCGTGTACGGATAACATCGAGTCCCGCACGGGCCGAGTACGGATAACATTGAGTCCCGCAAGGGTCGAGTCCGAATAACATCCAGTCCCGCAAGGGCCGAGTACGGATAACATCGAGTCCCGAAAGGGCCGAGTACGGATAACATCGAGCCTCGCAAGGGCCGAGTATGGATAACACCGAGTCCCGAAAGGGTCGGGTACGGATAACACCGAGTCCCGAAAGGGCCGGGTGCGGATGACACCGAGTCTCGAAAGGGCCGGGTACGGATAAGACAGATATATGTATAGTAAGTGTATGTGAATGCATATGTATGTATGTTGTGTATGGATATGTATGAAATGTTTTTCCTGTAGACGACTAGTTTACATGATAGAGATCTTAAGAAGAGTACGAGGTATAATTACTTACTTTATCTTATGTTATCTTCATTCTGATATCATACTACTGTTCATGCCTTACATACTCAGTACATTGTTCGTACTGACGTCCCTTCTTGTGGACGCTGCGTTCATGCCCGCAGGTGTAGATAGACGAGACGAGGATCTTCCATCGTAGACTGCCTTCAGGTACCTGTTTTGATTCGTGAGCTCCACTTCTTCCTGGAGCATTGCCGAGTCTGAGTCTATATCTATATGAGTTGTGTTAAGGGTACATCGAGGGCCCTGTCCTGACTTGTATACTTCAGTCATGTTCATAGAGGCTTTGCAGACAGTTGCTGTGTACAGTTTAGTCATAATGTGACAGTAGTAATGTCGACATCATAGGTCCATTGTACATATATTTATGCATGATATTATGTTCATATTTAGCCTCTTGATCTTATTGTTTCCATTTGAGACACGAAGGATGTAAGTTATAAGTTGGTTCGCTCGGTTCCTGTAAGGTGCCGGGTACCAATCACGCCTTACCTAGGGTGGGGTGTGATACATACCTTATGATCTTGATGTCTCATCTTGGACCTCTTCCAGGGGCTGAAATAAGTGCGGGTACTTGGATTTTATATTTTCTTCCACTTCCCCTGTCATTTCTTCTCGGATATTGTTTCTCCACAAAACCTTAACTGAGACCACTTCTTTGTTTCTAAGCCTCCGTACTTGTCTATCTAATATGGATATGGGTACCTCTTAATAAGTCAACTTTTCTGTCACTTGAACATCATTCACTGGCACGATCCTAGTAGGATCTCCAACACATATACGAAGCATCGACACATGGAAAACTGGGTGAACTGACTCCAAATCAGGAGATAGATCTAATTCGTAAGCCATTTTGCCTACCTTGCGCACAATATCATAAGGCCCAATGTATCGGGGACTTAACTTCCCCTTTTTGCCAAATCTCATTACACCCTTCATTGGTGACACTTTTAGGAATACCCAATCTTTCACTAGTGTCACACCCTTAATCCGATAGGGTGTGATGGGCACCCGACCCTTACCTAGGGCCGAGCGAACCCGCTGACTTTCGTAATCCCCATAATCATACTGGGCCCGCAAAACATGACATAAGCACATAATGGAAATTTTTTCAGAAAACAAACATGCCTTTCATCTTTATCAAATCAAATAAAACTAGTACCGTATGAAATCCGCCAACATATGAAGTTCGTAACACAATGCATAATGATACATCGGCTTACATAGCCGCGTACAAAACTGACATCTCATACACACGACACTGTCTGCAAAGTCTCTAGCACAAAACATAATACCGCAACATAAATACTCTGACTCGGCAGCACTCCGGAGGAAATGGAGCTCGCCAATCTAGCTGGATCATCTGCAGCTAACGTCCCCTACTCATTTGTGGGTACCTGCGCGGCATGAAATGCAGCCCCCGAAGAAAGAGGGTCAGTACGAAATATGTACTGAGTATGCAAAGCATGAAATACCGAAAACGAAGTCATAACCGAAGTACGGGGTACAGAAAGTGAGCATAACAACCCGAAAACCAAAGTGCTTGCATCTGAAGTACAAATCATACATAAGCGGTACAGAAGACAAATATAACCATCAGAATGCCAAATGCTTAGCTTTCTTTTAAAAAACATTTTTGTCTCATACATACGGAAAATAGAACATATCATACGAATTGACATTACCGATGTGGGATTCGCCTAAACCAATGTGGGTTTGCCCCACCATTGGGTTTGCCCCACCACCGGCTCCGATACCAACTGATCATATTCCAGAATACATATATCATATCACGAGTCATAATCAAAACAGAAGTACGTGAAAAGTAAGTGTATATCCAAAATGCCAAATACCGCGGTCAAATACCCAGCGGTCAATATTATCCGACATACCGTGGTCAATATTATCCGACATACCGCGGTCAAATACCCAGCGGTCAATATTATCCGACATACCGCGGTCAAATACCCAGCGGTCAATATTATCCGACATACCGCGATCAAATACCCAGCGGTCAGTATCACATATCACATATACACGGTACCCGGCCGAAAGGGGCTCGGCGAACCGGACACATCATACTCCGAAAAACACATCATACTTCGGAATATAGCATAGTGCGCACGATAACATACCGGCCCGGGACTCGACGAAAGAGGTAACAACAGAACGCACGGACAGAATCGCACGTAACCATATGCATAAAAATCATTATTACAGACTCAACAGAATAATCAAAGCGAACTATTATTTAAAAACCGAACCAATAGTCAAATCAGGTTTTCTTCCGAATATTACTCGGGAACATATCAAACCGAACTTCAGAAACTATATTCACGTATCGAAATCATATACATAAAAATCCTTATTTCAGACTCGACAAATAAATAAGTAATCATACTCGGGGGTCGGGGCGAAAGTCATATTAAGTTCTTTCAAAAAGAGGTCGTTAAAACCAAGCATAGAAAAGTCGCGGGACCCACGGACGAGCGTCAACCCAATCCGGGCCCGCCTATGAAAATTAAAGTCATTACTCGTCATGAAATCATTTGCGAAGATATCAAAGCGATCCGAGCCCTTTCTTGAAAGTTACGATCGTTCGTAGTTTCAGAATCGTTTAAGAACAAAACTCTTTTGAAAACAAAACTTTTATTCAACTTTTGAAATTTAGTCATACAAAAGACATAAGGACCATAATTCGACTACGTTAAGAATACGAATATCAAGAAACATATAAGAATCGTTTTCAAGCTTATCAAAGCAATCCGGTTCTGTCTATGAAAGTTACGGATATTTGTAGACATAAGATCCTCTCGGAACAAACCGTATACATGGCATTTCAAATCCAATCGTATCAAAGACATACGGTCCATAGCTTGACCACATTAAGGACGCCAACATCAAGAAGCAATTATGAACCATAAACATGCTCGGATTTTAAGAATAGAATTACCCCCAAGGCTCGTAACGTATCATAGCTTAGCCATATCTAAGACATGCCAAGAGAAGGAAAGGTAAGCTTTACATACCTCGTTTGCCTCCTAAGCTAATCCAAACTCAAGTTTCGGCTTCTCAAAATCTACAACAATGTCATTAGACACCAAACATTAGCCATAAGCGCCTAAGAATCCAATCCCAAGCCATCACTTTATTTACAAAAATTTGGGCAGCATTTCCCCTATAAATCCAACGACCCCGAGAATTTAACTCGGCCAAATATCCAACAACAATACTAACAACCACACCAACAATGTCAATAAGCAATTCCAAACGCATTCTAACATTAATAACTCCTTTCTACATAATTCGACGACATTCATGCATATTCAATTCAACTTCATACATTCAAACTAATATCAACGATCGCATATTCAAATACCAATCCAAAACCATTCAAACACGATTCAAGAACATTTCCAACAATCCGCACAATATTTCAAACAATCCAATTAATGCTCTACTCCACCCGAAACCTCAAATTTCCATAAGAACAACAACAATACATTTTCTTCCTTCCAAATTCATAAACTACACCAATAATCCACATATTCACAACATTAACCTTAACAATACAAGAAACTACACTAAATTCACATTATCTTCAAAACAGCCCATAAACGTTTCTACTTCAACTTGGATCATTAAATCATCATTTTCACCATAAAATCCATACAACAACAACCAAAACATACTAAATAAAATTAAGTCTTCACTTCTATACTACACTACACATACACGGCAACACAACACAACATCATATTTTCACGACTTTCATTCATTTCCACATATCACAACATGTACAAATCACCCACAACACATGAAAATAGAGATTGAATCTTACCTTCTTCTCTCATCTTCTTTACTCGGCTAGAGGTGTACATAGCAACAACGAATGATTTATTTGCTCCAACAACTACTCCACGTTGTAGAGGACCTTCCGATTAGTTGAAAACATAGAAGAAAATAATTTTTCATAATCAACTTCATAGGGCAGGTTCGGCCAGCCCTCTTGGCTGAACACTCCCCCTTTTTTTTTCTTCATAATTCTTGAACTTTCTTAAGTTTGCAAAAAGATGAATTGTGCCTAGCTTGGTCATCACATGCCTATATATATACTTAGCCCCTTCAAATATAAGATGAACACATGTGCCATTCCATGGCTTGAAATTATTGGCCAACTTTAGATGGGGCCCACGGCCACTTGGCCATTTTTGGCTACTTTATGAAATAACCTTCCAACTTTTATTCTCTAATTTTTCTTATTCCAATTTTGCCCTTAATACTCCATACCACTAAAAGATGAACATGCAACTTGCGCATTAAAACAAAATCAACAAAATCGGAAATTAAAAGTCTTGTCCATAACTTGTCGCAACCAATTTAAAATATTCCAATGTGCAAAGTACGGGGTATAACAACTAGGAACTCTAAGTCCCTTCGACGGTTATCCACATAGGACTTTTGACGCCTTTGGACTGCTAATAGCCGACCTTGTATGAGCTTAACTTTTTCTATGGCCTGCTGGACCAAGTCTGGCCTTTCACTTTAGTCTCTCCTACTTCAAACCACCCAATTGGGGATCTACACTTTCGCCCATATAAAGCCTCATACGGTGCCATTTGGATGCTAGAATGATAACTATTGTTATAAGCAAATTCAATAAGTGGCAAGTGATCATCCCAATTCCCTCCAAAATCTAACATACATGCCCATAACATATCCTCGAGGGTCTGAATGGTACGTTCGGCTTGTCCATCAGTCTGTGGGTGAAATGTCGTGCTAAGGCTCACATGAGTCCCCAAACCCTCTTGGAAGGACTTTCAAAAATTAGTTGTAAACTGAGTTCCTCTATCTGAGATAATAGATACTGGAATACCATGGAGTCGTACGATCTCTTTAACATAAAGCTTTGCATAATCTTCTGCCACATATGTAGTTCTGACAGGTAACAAATGAGCTGACTTCATGAGCCGATTGACAATCACCCATATAGAGTCATACTTACGTCGAGAACGGGGTAAGCACTGTAATGAAGTCCATGTTAATTACTTCCCTTCCAAGTTGGGATTTCTATCCAAGCTTTTGGTGCTTGATTTTCTACGAGTTGGGACATTAAGCTACGAATCCGCTATATCTTTCTTCATCCCTTTCCACCAATACATAGATTTAAGATCATAGTACATTTTCGTTACTCCGGGGTGGACAGAATAGCGGGAGAAATGGGCTTCCCTCAATATTTGGTGGCGTAACCCTGCCACATCAGGAACACATAATCTGCCTCGGCATCGGAGAACTCCATCTCCTGAGATCTCAAATGATGACTTCTCCTTCTGAGGGAGTGTATCTCTGTAATGCATTAGCATGGGATCTTCGTATTGTCGCTCTTTCACTTCCATTACTAGCGACGAGACTGCTGAATTCTGAATGGTAGTTCCCCTGCTACCTGAGTCCACTACTCGAACTCCTAGGCTAGCTAACTGCTGGAGCTCACGGGCCATTTCTCTCTTCTCTGGTTGTACGTCACACAAACTTCCCATAGATCTATGGCTAAGAGCATCAGCCACAACATTTGCCTTTCCGGGATGATACAGAATATCGACATCATAATCTTTTAGCAATTCCAACCATCGTCGTTGCCGCAAATTCAACTCTTTATGCTTGAAGATATCTTTGAAGGCTCTTATGATCTGTGTAAATATCCACATGAACACCATACAAGTAATGTCTCCATGTCTTTAATGCACGAATCACTGCAACCAATTCAAGGTCATGGGTTGGATAATTTTTCTCATGTTTTAGTAATTGCCTTGAAGCATACGCAATTACCTTACCATGTTTCATCAACACACAGCCTAGCCCAATGCCTGATGTATCACAATAAACAACATAACCTTCCAATCCCTCTGGAAGTGTCAGGACTGGGGCAGAAGTCAATCTATCTTTTAGCTCTTGGAAACTATGTTCACAAGCATCTGTCCATTGAAACTTTGCTGATTTCTGGGTCAGCTTTGTGAGTGGCGCAGAAATAGAAGAAAAACCTTCAACAAATCTCCTATAATAACCTGCTAAGCCCAGAAAGCTACGAACCTCCGTAGGAGTTGTGGGCCTTGGGCAAGTCTTCACGGCCTCAATCTTTTGGCTATCCACCCAAATACCATCGCCTGAAACAATGTGTCCCAAAAATGTCACTGAGTTCACCAAAAACTCACACTCAGAATGTCACACCCTAATTTCCGATAGGGCATGATGGGCACCCGACCCTTACTTAGGACCGAGCGAACCCGCAGACTCTCGGATACACACAATCATACTGGGCCCGCAAAACATGTCAAAATGCGTAAGGAAAATTTTTTCGGAAAACAAACATGCCTTTCACCCTTTTCAAATCAAATAGAACCTGTAACCATAACAAATCTGTACCCACATTAAATTCATAACACAATACATAATGATACATCGGCTTACATAGCCGCTTACGAACAGACATCTCATACACACAACACTGTCTGCAAAGTCTCTACTGACATCTCAGACACCATACAAGCCCTCGGACTCGGCAGCACTCCGGAGGAAGTGGAGCTTGCCAATCCAGCTGGAGCATCTTCTGCTAACATCACCTACTCATCCGTGGGTACCTGCGTGGCATGAAACGCAGCCCCCCGAAGAAAGGGGGTCAGTACGGAATATGTACTGAGTATGCAAAGCAGAAAGTACAGAAAATGAAGTCGTAATAACCCAATTACCTAAGTACTTACATCCGATACATAAATCATACATACTCATACCGAACACATCATAATCTGTCATACGAGATAACATTAACCGATGTGGGATTTGCCTAGACCAATGTGGGATTTGCCTCATCATTGGGTTTGCCCCACCATCGGCGAACAAACTCATCATATCATCATACATCATCACATATCAAATGCGGTCCATAGGACCCCGGACGAAACGTGGTCGCCACCCTATCCGGCGCCACACGACAAAGATAACACCGAAGTTTCAAATCTCGTACAACCCCGAACATAGCACACCATCACAACATATCATAAGCCATATCACAAAGATAACTCCATAAACGGAACCGGCCCATGGCGAGGGTCTCGGGAACCGTAACACAACATAACACCGGAGTATATCATAGTGCGCACGATCATTTACCGGCCGGGATCGGTGAAAGAGGTAACACAGAACGCACGAGCAGATCGTAAGTAACCACACGCATATCAGACATCATCACAGACTCAACCGAATGATCAAAACGAACCCTCTTTTTAAAAATCCAAAACCATAGTCAAATCAAGTTTTCTCCCGAATCTCGCTCGGGACATATCAAACCGAACTTCAGAAACCGTTGTTACGTATCAAAATCATGGGCATAAAATCCTTATTTCCAACTCGACAGATAAATAAATAATCATGCTTGGGATCGGAAAAGTGGTCATAGTAAATCCCTTTTAAAAAAAGAAAATAGGTCATTTAAAACCAACGTAGAAAAGTCGCGGGACCCACGGACGAGCATCAGCCCAATCCGGGCCCGCCTATAAAAATGTAAGTCCTTACTCGTCATGAAATCATTTGCGAAGAAATCAAAGCGATCCGAGCTCTCTCTTGAAAGTTACGGTCGTTCGTAGTTTCGAAATCGTTTAAGAACATATTTCTTTTGAAAACAAAACTCTTTTGAAACGAAACTCTTTTGAAAATATAACTCTTTTGCAAACTTAGAAATTTAATCATACAAAAGACGTAAGGATCATAACTCGACCGCATTAAGGATACGAATATTAAGAAACATATAAGAATCGCTTGCAAAGATTTCAAACTCAATCATATCCAAGACATGTGGACCATAGCGACCATACTAAGGATGCCAACATCAAAGCGATTCTAATCACAAACATACTCGAAATTTATGAATGGAGTTACCCCGAGGCACAAATCATGTCATACCTTAATCTCATCTAAGACATGCCAAAAGAAAAGAAGGGTAAGCTTCACATACCTCGATTGCTTCCTAAGCTAATCCAAACTCAAGTCTCGTCTTCTCAAAATCTACAACAACATCAATAGGCATCGAACATTAGCCATAAGCGTCGAAGAATTCAATTCCAAGCCATTACTTTTTCTACAGAATTTTGGGCAGCACTTCCCCTGTAAATTCAACAACCCCGAGATTTCAACTCGGCCAAATTCATCAACAACAATACCAATAAACATTCTAACAACACCAACCATTTATTTAAAACACACTTTATCATCAACAACCTTCTTTCGCACAATATGACGACATTCCAATTACGTTCAAATCAACATATATAATCAATCCAACTTTATTGCTCACACATTCAAATACCAACCCAAGACCATTCAAACATAATTCAATAACCTTTTCAACCATCCACAAAAATATTCAAACAATCCAAATAATATGCCATAGAACCCAAAACCTTCCCAACTCAACATGAACAACCATAACATATTTCTTCCTTCCAAATTCATAATTTACACCAACAACAATTCCAACAATACCAACATTAACCATAATATTTCCAATTTCAAAATACTTCATAAACATTCCATATGGTATTTGTCCCATATTTCCATCATGAGAACCATTTTATAATGATTTTAGCTCCTTCTCCGTAAATAAACCAATATTAACACAAATAGAAAGAGATTCATACATTTCCCTCGATAATAATGCTATATATTTACTCCTCCACCTTGAACTTAAGCCACAAAGCCTCAATACGCAGTTTTGAAGTCGCAACTATATCTTTGTCTGGACCGGAATTTGGGAATTATACGGTTTCGGGCTAAAAGTTGGTGGTGGAAGGTTGGGGAATTTTCTAGAATATTTGAAATATTTTTGGTCTGATTTTTTTTTTAGCTGAAAATGAGGGGTTAAGCCCCTTTATAAAGCGCCCGAAGTCATCAGCTGTGATCTTAGTGACCGACCTCTTGTAGCAATCTTTGTTCATCGCGGAAATTATTTCGAGACCTAGAACTTTTATACACCGATCTCTTTATTTGCATATCGGATATGTCCAAAACTCCATACAATCGTATAACTTATTCAACATCCCAAACTTTTCCTTATTTCAAATGTACCCTTAACACTCCATACCAATGAAAAGATGAATATGCAACTTGTGCATTAAAACAAAAACAAAATCGGAAATTAAAAGTCTTATCCACAACTTGTCGCAATCCAACTTAAAATATTCCAACGTGCAAAATACGGGATATAACACAGAAAATTTTGAAAACAACTCTCGAGTTTGAAGAGCTCTAAGAACAGTACGCAAATGAGTCGCATGCTCTGCCTCGGATCTAGAATACACCAAGATATCATCGATGAATACAATCACAAATAAATCTAGGAAGGGTCTGAACATATCGTTCATCAAATCCATAAACACTGTTGGTGCATTAGTTAGTCCAAATGACATCACCCGGAACTCAAAATGGCTATATCTTGTTCTGAAGGCTGTCTTAGGGATATCGTTCTCCCTAACTCTCACTTGATGATACGCGGACCTCAAATCTATCTTTGAAAACCATTTGGCACCTTGTAATTGATCAAATAAGTCATCAATCCTCTGAAGAGGATATTTATTCTTAATCGTCACCTTATTCAATTGTCGATAGTCAATGCACATTCACAAGGAGCCATCTTTATTTCGGACAAACAATACGGGTGCTCCCCACGGGGATGAACTAGGCCTAATAAAGCCTTTTTCAAGCAAATCCTTCAATTGCTCCTTCAACTCTCTTAACTCTGCGGGAGTGTCACGACCCAACCCCGTAGGCCGTGACTAGTGCCCGAGCTGGACACTCGTATACGCCTGTTACTATAATCAGCCCACAACTAGCATGATAAGAACTTATATACAAAAAGGCAAGACGCCATCTCAAATCTGTCGCATATGTATACATATCACAACAACCTGTCTGCTGAGGAGTCACAACTTTCAATAGATAACATCGCACATAAGCCGGCAAGGCTATCATAATATAGGGGAACGTCCCAGCCACACACGAGCCCGCAAGGCTACCATAACACACAACATCCCAAAACATATATATACGCAAGCCGAAAAGGCTGCCACTACGAACGGGAACGCCCCAAAACATAAGTCATACAGACATAACTGGACAGTAACTATATACAACCCACACATATGTCTACAGACCTCTAAGAGTGACAACAGTAACATATGACGGGACAGGGCCCCGCCGTACCCCTGGATAAGCATATATATACAACAAAAGGATTTGTACCACAAATATAGGCTCCGGAACGAGGGAGCACTCCAAGATAGCTGAATAGATATCCTAAGCTGGCGGATCACCAAATCGAGTGTCTGTACCTACGGGCATGAAACGCAGCCCCCCCGAAGAAAGGGGGTCAGTAAGGAATATGTATTGAGTATGTAAAGCATGAAATATGGAGAACAGGATCATACTGAAATAAGGAGTGTAGAAAACTAGTACAATAACCAGAAAACTACAAGGCTTACCTTTGAACATAAATCATACGTGTCAATATCATACCCAACCCGTTATGGGACTTAATGGCATAATTAGATAATCATCCTGTACATATGCATATATAACGTGTCCCGGCCCTCTAGTGAGGGACTCGGTAAATGAAATCATCATATACATGTACATATAACGTGTCCCGGCCCTCTAGTGAGGGACTCGGTGAATAAAGTCATCATATGCCATCCTGGCCGGTGAATAAAGTCATCATATGCCATCCTGGCCGCCATCCCCATATCATCATATTATCATGTCATCATATCATCATATACATATACATATAACGTGTCCCGGCCCTCTAGTGAGGGACTCGGTGAATAATGCAGTGGATCTGTGCACGAAAACATGTCCTGGCCCGGGACTCAGTGAAAGATGTAATAACAGTATGCACGAGCAGAGTAGTGAGTAACCATATGCATATAAATCATATTTTGAGACTCAATAGATAAGTAGACTAATCAACGCTCGAGTATCAGGATAATAGTCATACTCAGTACTCCTTGAATATCATTATGAACTATATCAAAATAAAGCCTCAGGGATCATAGCCATGTATCAAATTAATACGAGACAGCTTATAAAAGTTAAGGACATTATTCATTATAGAATCCTTTAGGAATAGGAACTTTTATGCATCATTTACTATTCAATCATATAAAAGACTCGAGGGCAATAGCTAGACTATCACGAGAGTTCTAACATCAAGAAGTGAATAAGAATCATAAATCAAGCTCGGAACTTGTGAATAGAATTACCCCGAAGCTCATATCGTATCATACTTACCTCTAGGACATGCCAAAAGAAAGAAGGGATAGGCTTTACATACCTTATCCGCTCCAAGCTAACCATAAATCAGATCCCGGGGTTCCCAATCTACAACAACATTATTGATATCAAGTATTAACTATAGCGCGCTCAAAATCCAAAGCCTAAGCTAGCACGTTACTTAACAAAATTTGGACAACATTTCCCCTGAAAACTTAATAATCCTCAAGATTCCAATTCAGCCAAAACATGAATCAAAATACCAACAACAACAATACCAACAACCTCATATCAAACGAGAATTAAATCCATTCTTAAATCACTTCCAAAACAGCCTAATATACATTCCTATACCGATGCTCGTATATACTTCTTTATTTTCGTATATACGTAGTATAACAACAAACACAACGACAACAACTACAGCCAATCCCACGATATTCCAGCCCACAAAACAATTCATAACAACCACCAAACAGCCCATATGATAACAACAATAATTTATCCGATTTTCTGCAATTAATTTCGTAGTTCCCATGTCATAATTTAGCTATACCGGAATGAATTTAAATATATCTAGTAGAGGAGAATTATTACCTCATATGCCAAGAAATAATCTTCTTCCACCTTACTTCACTTCGAAGAAAGCCCGGATTCAATAACACGGTAAGACGGAACAACGAGATTAAAGCGATGAACAAAACTCGCATGTTGTTCTTGATAAAAATTACCCTCCGCTTCCTTCTGATTTGGAACCCATGTTTCTATTTGGCTTTAAATTAAAAAGAGGCTGCTATGTACATTTTTTTGCTATGTTCCTAAGATTAAAATGTGCCCAAAATGAAAGTGAAGAGGCAGCAGCCGTTCTATACACTACATGCCAATTGAAAGACTTAAAATGAATTTTTTTCTTACCATTACATATGTCAACAATGCACCTTAGGTGTCACACCCTTAATCCGGTAGGGTGTGATGGGCACCCGACCCTTACTTAGGGCCGAGCGAACCCGCTGACCTTCGTACTACTCGTGATCAGACTGGGCCCTTAATCATAGCATAAATACATAATAAAACTTTTTCAGAAAACAAATATGCTTTTCACCTTTCTCAATATCAAACAGCATCTGTAATCGTACGAAATCCGTAATACAATATATAACAATACATCGGCTTATGGAGCCGCTTACAGACCGACATACTATACACACGACACTGTCTGCAAAGTCTCTAACACAATCAGATACCATACCACACGTATATACTGACTCGGCAGCACTCCGGAGAAAGTGGAGTTCGCCAATCCCGCTGGAACGTCATCTATTAATGTCTTCGGCTACGTGTACTACAGACGAAACGCATCCCCCGAAGAAAGGGGTTTAGTACGGAATATGTACTGAGTATGTAAAGCATGGAATACAGGAAACGAGATCATAACCGAAATGAGGAGTACAGAAAATGGGCATCATAGTCAGAATACCGAAGTACATGCATCTGTAATACAAATAGTGCATAAGAGGTACAGAAGACAGATATAATAATCAAAATGCTCAAAATACATAGCTTTCTTTTGAAAAACATTTTTTGTCTCTCATATGTATATAAAATAGAACATATCATAGTAGCTGACATTAACCGATGTGGGATTTGCCTAAACCAATGTGGGATTCGCCTAAACCAATGTGAGATTCGCCTAAACCAGTGAGGAATTTTGCCTCGCCACTTGGTTTGCCCCACCATTGGGTTTGCCCCACCACCGGCTCTGAAACCAACAGATCATATTCCTGAGTACGTATATATATATATATAACATATAACGTGTCCCGGCCCTCCAGTGAGGGACTCGGTAAACAGAATCATCAGATAATCATATCGCCGCATCAGACGATTTAATCATCATATTATCATATCATCATATTAAACGGAATCATCATGTTATCGTATCATCAGAACAGATTTATTAAATTATCAGATCATCACATTATCAAATCATTATGTCGTCAGATCATCAGATTGTCATATTATCAAATCATCATGTCATCGGATCATTAGATTATCATATCACATACCCTACGCGGTCTGTAATAGGACCCGGTGGACGGAACGTGGTCGCCCCTCCTGCCTTGGGCGCCACAACTCATCATACTTCGAAAGTTTTCATATCTCCGCATCTCTGTCACACATCATATCATATAACCACGGTACCGACCCAAAAGGGGCTCGGCGTACCGGACACATCATAACACCATAATATTAGTCGCTCATCATACTTCGGAAGCTCATCATACTTCGGATTGTGCGCACGATAGTAACCGGCCCGGGACTCGGCGAAGGAAGTAACAATAATATGCACGAGTAGAATCGTGGGATCTATATGCAACTCACAACGTTTATACAGAGTTAACAGAATAATTAAACGAATTATAATTTACAAGCCAATGGCATGATGTATCAAGACCCAACCCCGTGGCCGCGACCGTGTCTAATGGGCACCCATACGTTCCTACCCGACGGATACGGCATACCAAACAGCTAATTAATTAGTTTAGACATACATAAATTCATACGTATATAAAATGCATCGCACGAAAATATATATATGCACTTAAAGCTCGTACATAGGCCGTTAGGGCTATCATAGTGCGTAATTACTCAAATCGTAGACTCGTACTTACTCACCAGAATGTTGACAACCACAACCCACAAACATGTCTACAGGGCCTCTAACATACGAGCGAGAATCGAGAAGACGGACGGTGGTTCGCCGTACCCAAATAACCATACGTACAGTGTATATGAACAACAGAAAATATATACCAAAAGTATCGCTCCGGATCAAAGGAGCTCTTCGGAGCAAACCGATGTCCTAAGGCCGGTGGCGTATCACGC
>NW_026725558.1:0-46811 GCF_029784015.1 Lycium ferocissimum
TATTCTATTTCATTGCTCAATTTCATTCCTTTATGCATTGATTCATTGTTGGATCGAGAGTTCGCTTATGAGGTGGAGGTGAAGGTAAGTGCCCATATGGCTTAGGGCAAAATTAGTCGTTAAACAAATTTTACTCCCATCGACCTTCGTATATATGCATTGATCCATAATGTTCTCAATAAGGTCAAATAAAGAGATAACATCAAGAAATTTTCAATGCCATTGACGGAGTCAAATAAAGAGATAACATCATGAAATTTTAAATACCATTGACGGGAGGCTTGTTTTAGTCCATATATGAATTTCTTTAGCTCGCATACCAAGTGCTCACCATTACTAGAGGAGAATCCTTCAGGTTGTTTTATATAAACCTCTTCCTCTAGATCACCATTGAGAAATGTGGTTTTCACATCCTTTTGTTGTAATTCTAAGTCAAAATGGGCTACTAATGCCAATATGATGTGCAAGGAATCTTTTTTGGACACAGGAGAAAATGTCTCTGTAGTCAATTCCTTCCCTTTGAGTGAATCCTTTAGCAACGAGTCTTGCTTTATATCTTTCTATGTGGCCTGATGAGTCTCTTTTAGTTTTAAAGACCCATTTACAGCCAATGACTTTTACACCATTAGGCAACTCGACAAGATCCCAGACTTTGTTACTTTTCATGGAATTCATCTCTTCTTTCATGGCATTGTGCCACAATTCTAACTTTTTACAACTCATTGCTTGTGAAAAAGACTCAGGATCATTTTTGACTCCAATGTCAGATTCTTGCAGATACACAACATAGTTACTAGGAATTGCTGATTTTCTTTCTCTAGTAAATCTCCTTAATGTTGTGTCAACATTTTCCTATGGAATATGTTTTTTAACTGGTTGTTCAATAATTTCTGAAATTGCTTGAACAACTTGATCTACTGGAATATTTTCAGCAGTTTGTGGAATTTCATTGATCGGATGCTCAACACCTAGTTGTACTTGAAGGGTGCTATGAACGATAACCAATCTTTCTGAAGTAGAAGGTTGATCTCTTACAGAATTTGTATTCTGAAATTGGTCACTCCCACTAATATGTCATTCTCAAGAAACTTCGCATTTCTTGATGCCACAATTCTAGTGTTGTTAGATGGACAATAGAATCTATATCTTTTAGACCTTTCGGCATATCCAATGAAATATCCACTAATTGTCCTAGGATCTAGTTTCTTTTCTTGTGGGTTGTAGATTCTAACTTCAGACGGGCATCCCCATATGCGTATATGTGTTAAACTCGGTTTCCAACCTTTGAACAACTCAATAGGTTTCTTTGGGACAGCCTTAGTTGGAACTCGATTTAATATAAACAGTGTCGTCTTAAGAGCTTCAATCACAAGGACTTAGGTAACTTAGAGCTACTTAGTATACTACGCACCATGTCCAATAAAGTTCGGTTTCTTATTTCTGCTACATCATTTTGATCTGGAGAACCAGGCATAGTGTATTGGGTAACAATCCCATTTTCTTGAAGAAACTTCGCAAACGGACCTTGTGCTTGTCCATCCTCAGTGTATCTACCGTAGTACTCTCACCACCTCTACGAGTTCTCACAATCTTAATTTGCTTTCCGCATTGTTTCTCTACTTCAGCCTTGAAAAATTTAAAGGCTTCTAATGCTTCACTTTTATTGTGAAGCATGTAGAGATACATGTATCGTGAGTAATCATCTATAAAGGTAATAAAGTATTTCTGACCATATGCATTCATGTCTAGACAACATATATCTGAATGTATGATTTCTAATATGGTTGAACTCCTTTTTGCACCTTCTTTGACTTGTTGGTCTTCTTGCCTTTGATGCAGTCCACTCAAATATCGAAATCAATAAAATCTAAGTAGTAAGTACTCCATCATTTACTAATCTCTTAATTCCCTTTATGGAGATATGTACTAATCTCTGATGCCACAAAGTAGAGGAATTCGTAATGTGGATTGTAAAAGCAGAATCAATCCACCACGTGTTATAATTAACATCAGCCATATTAGCTTCATAATATAAAAGATAGATTGTAGTCATGAATGCACTTTCTCCTGTTTCCATCAGCAATCGACACTCCTCTTGAACACACATGGCCATAAGTTCATTAATAGACCATTTATCTTTATATATGTTATAGGAGATCTTAAAGGGGTCGTACTATAAAGGAAGATAGTTCAAAATATAGTGCACAAGAAAAGTTTCAGACATTTTAACCTCCAGAGTCTTTAGCTGAGCTGGTAAGTCTTGCATTTTCATAATGTGCTCACGTACACCTCTCACACTGGTGAGCCTCATTGATGAGAATTTCATAATTAGGGTGCTGGCAAGAGCCTTATCTGAAGTCTCAAATTGTTCATCAATAGCCTTCAGTAATGCCTCGACATCGTTATACTGGTCGACAAAACCACGAATACCAGCAGAGATTTTGGTCTTAATGAATACAACACTCAAACGAATCGAGCGCTCCTATTGGTCATGAAGAGCAATCTCAGCTTGAGTGCTAATTTCATCAATAGGTGGTTCGTCTTTCCTGATAGCACAATCAATGTCCATGCACCCTAAGTGAAGAAGAATTCTCTCCTTCCAGATCTTATAGTTTTCGCCATTCAATTAGGGAATATCACAAATATCAGAGAAATGCGCAGGTTGCATAACTGCAAAAAATATACATGCTTGATAAATTTGAGGCAAATAATATAAATTGAATCTACTGACATAAAAATTACCTGTGCGCTAAATTTTTAATTCAATTAGATTCATTCTTAACGATAGAATTATCAATTTACTAGAAGGATATTCTATCTTTACGATAAAACTAATAAATTCTCATTCATAATTCCTGTGGGTAATTATTAAAAGAATTTAATATTTTATCCTAATTAATTATGCAACCCAATAATAAAGGTTTTTGAGTTATTATATCGTGCATAATTAATTACAATTCTAATGTCTAAAATTTCTTTATGTGATCCTTAATTTTAAAATTTTTATTCAATTAAAGATGTTGTGGCTAATCTTCAATCAAATAAAAATATAGATCACTTAGACATTAGTTCTTATTTCTTATTTAACGTATATAATCTCTATAATTTGACCTTAATTAAATAAGAATATATGATCCTAAATATAATATATAATCATACCAATTTAATCAAGGTTGGGGTTGTGAGTTTCAATATTTACATTTCTAAATCTTCGAAAAATTAAATAAGAATATATGAATCACTAGACATTAAATATAAAGTTTATTCAAAATTATTGGTAAATACTTTACACTAAAAAACCGAATACAAAGAATTAAAAAATTCATTTGTATACACTTCAAAAATTCACCGTATTCAACAACAACTATCTGTTAAATATTCTCCCAATAATTGTATGTAAAAGCGGTAAATAGTATACATACAACTACCATACTTCGTTTCTTTTTCCTCCAATTTAAGCTCCCACTTCGTTTCTTTTCCTCCATCCTTAGACTAGCTCTCTACTGCTTTCTCTTTTTCCTCCAATTTTCGAGACATCATGGTGGTGGAGGTAAGAGGAGATGGAAGAGAGAGAAGGACGCAGAGAGAGAGAGAGAGAGAGAGAGAGAGAATTAAAAGAAATTCTCAACTTTAATATGTCAAAAGTTAAATTTTTAATCTGAAGTTGTCACAAATAATGTTCCGACTAACAAGTTTTACGAAATATATAATACCTTAGAAAGTCATTCATTAGAGTAGTGACTTATGAGCATATGTGACCAAATGTTAAAAAGAAAATAGGTCAATGCAAATGTTTTCAAATGCTGTCGCGATATTATAGGAGAGTGAAATTCTAAGGAGACACGTGAGAACAGTTCAAACTTTCAGAATTCATTATGGCCCATTATTGTAGAATAGAAGCCCAAAAAACTATAACATGTAGTAGGTTTCATTCTAGAAAAACTACACCAAGTTCATCTTCAACTTCTATTCGGGTCGTTGTGACCCGGTTAAAACCCAGTTGCAAACCCATCACGATTTGGCCATTACAGAAAACAAAAATGACATAAAAATTCAAGGGGATGTTAAACAATCAATTCCCTAATGATTTATAACATTAGTTTGCAACAGAAAACTCCAAATATAGATTTGATAATCAAGATCTTCAACAATCATTTTTGAAATTCTTTTCCAGATTTCGAGAAGCAACAAGGCAGAGATAAACAAACCGCTCTGATGCCAAATGTAAGACATTATAGAGCAATAGCGCAGTATAAAAAGAATGGCGTACCTCCGGCCATTGTTTCGAAACCGTTGTTGCCGTCGTTGGCGTTGTTGGTGTTGGTTTCCAACTCCGGTAAATCTTCTAAGTACTCAAACCTCACTCAAGATGGTGTAGAGTTCAGAAGGAGAATTGTTGCTTAGGGACCAGAACCGAATTATGCCATATATATAATTGTTCCCCATCAAGAACAGTTTTTGGCAGTTTCCATAGATAAGGGGCGGCAGTTTTCTGAAGTTATGGGCAGTTGCAATATGTGGAGAAGTTGGGAGTTTATCTCCCTTTGTATACGGGCCATTACAAAGTTCAAGTATTGAACTTTAACTTACACCAAAATCTAAGATATAAGTAAAGAGTAAACTCAGCACACATAATACATAATATGAAAATTATGTATTGATCTATTAACATTCCAAAAGAAAATACTATATGTATATATATAGGTTGATAACTCAAATGATTCAAGGTTAATTTGATAGTCAAACATAACGTTAAATACTGATGGCGATTAGCAGCTTTACCACATCGAATGTCATTATGACCATCAAATCATTTTAATATAGCAGCCATTAAGGCCCTTATAATATTCAAATATGTACACATCTATACCATATATCTGATCACAAAATAATGATTTCATCATTAACACCACTAGAAAAATAACATTCGTATTGTAAAAATAATGACTGATCAATAAACATGAATTTAGATATAAGTGTAAAACTTCTTTTTGAGATATTAAACTCATTTTTTCACAACACTATAATGCGCAATACAACCAAAAAGAGTTCAACTCAATAAATGTGTTCATACTTTTCTTCAAACATGTAGCATAGGTGAAATATAGTTAAATAAACACTGAAATACAGTGAAAACAAAAGGATTATCAGTATAAAAATACAATGAAATACACAACTCTTTCGTGTATTTAAAGGATTTACTCCACTCTGTTTTTATGATACATGTATTTCACTGTATTTAAAAATACGGAAATACAGCCGAAACTCCTTCGTGTATTTAAAGGATTTACTCACTCTGTTTTTATGATACATGTATTTCGCTGTATTTAAAAAATGAAAATACAGTCGAAACCACATAAAAGATAGCTACAGTTTGTAAATTACAAATTTGTTGCTATATATTGTTAGGAGCTTATAAAAGGTAGTTGTTTATGTAAGTTTCCCAATAAATAATTATCATAAAGAACTAAAATTTCATGTATAATGCGCTTTTGAATTTGATCTCACCACTCTGCATCAATAATTAAAAGTGTGTTGTACGTATTCCACCATAAATAGCCATGTGAGACTAGGGATTCACTTCGACCGAATTATACATGAACCTTTTTTCAATCCTTGATATAATGTGACCTTGTTTTACTTGTATCCGTAGTCTGAAATTCAACTTCATCTTGTTAAAAGGTGGCTTTATAGGTTCTTAAGTTTTATTTCTAAATTCATATATCCCGCACATACATATACGCGAATGACATATTAAATCAAGAAGACCTCCTAAGAAGTAACTTAAAAGTCTATCTACATCGACTTTCAATAATTTGAATAGAACCGCATAAAGTTAAGACACACTTAACGAAATAAATGGTAAGATGCACAGGCGTAACATTAGTCCTCGAATGTGGAACGATTCATACCTTGAGTTTAGAAGAAAACCACCCGTACTTGTTAGGCATAAGCCATTTCACCAAAATGTTTGAATATCTCATACGGGCCAATACACTGAGCTTAACTTGTCATTTTTTTTCTTCCTTAACCTTTTTTGGATGACAATTAGCCCAAGTTAAATATTCAAAATTTATGGGGCTTTACATCTTAGATGCGGAATCTGTCCAAAATAAACTACGAAAAAATCGGCAAGTGAAAAAAACACAAAAAATGTACATGAAAAGAAAAGATTCTCATTATATGACATGGACAAGGTACTAAATATGAAGTCCTTTACACAGTTGCATACGCCATTTGAAAGGTCCAAATTTCAAAGTAGCTTGTTAGATGCATTTTCTTTCAAAACTAACACGTTTAAGGTAACATAAATATATAAAATTTAATTTTCTATTGGTGTTCATAGACACATAAGTATATAAATTCATATATACAGATAGAAAACAAGAGAATAATATAAAAACTAAAGTCATAATGGATTTGACAATGTACCTATGTCAAAGAAAGACCAACAACAACAACATATCTAGTGTAATTCCACAAGTGGGGTTATGGACGGTAGGATATACATAGACCTTACTCCTATCTTTGTGGAGTAGAGATGTTGCTTATGATAGCCCTCATTTAAAATAAAAGGACATCAAAGCATATTTGCAGGAAAAAATATGACAACGCAATGTCAGGATACAAATCAACTAAAACAAGATACCATGACAGACTAGAAAGAAAGATAACGGCAGCAGAGTGGCAGGATAGTCATAGCCAAAGAAACAACATGCAACAACAAAATGAAATAGAAGATACTGTGCGAGTACTAAATAAGAATATTGCTAATAATAAGGAGAAAATGGGAAGAGGAGACTAGCCCCTCGTCTCTCCCACATATGTGAAGAAAGACTATTTGGTGTTAAAATATTAAGCCGAGATCTTCCCATCATTTGCTTTATTGATATTCTCTTCAAACATACACATATATACACTTTAAATTAAGTTTTGGATCTTTTCACAAGATTTTTCACGGACTTGATCAAATTCAGAGTCAAGTCTGTTTAAGAAAATATGAACTCCAAGACTTGCCATCGCGAAATGTAATTAAACCACTCCTATAGATTTTCCTTGAGAGAGGTAGTCATGTGAACAATATCCTAAAAAAATCAATAAGTTTAAAGCAGTATGTTGATTAAGGTCGTCGGCCGTTCTAGGTTGTAGTCCTCCTTTAATTTTATTAAATTTTTGAAATAAAAATCTACCACTATATTTTGTGATTGTTATTTTAATATTTAGTGCAATATATATCTTGTATTCTTTAATATGTATAATAATTTTAGAGTTTCAACTATGTCACGATCCAAATTACGGATCGTGCGGGCACCTACCTGATTACCTTCTAGTAGGCGTGTCATGACCTATTTTGGCTAAGTCGTGCGGCCACTTACCTTTTCCACCTCGGTAAGAGAACCCTCAACCCAACGATAAATAAAGACAAAAATAATTAAATCGAGCAAGCAGAAAAGAATAAATACGTAAGTCTCACAATAATATATAATAGCATAGTGCGGAATATGGAAAATACCCCCAGGGTCTAGTCTAAGTCATACAAGAGCATTTATGAAAAATATACAAGTCTGGAATAATATTACATAAATCTGTCTATGTCTTAGAATAGCAAAGTAAGACATCAAATGGAAGAGTCTTCAAGGGAGCGAATATCCATGCTCACCCTAGAAACTCGCAACAATGCTGAAGACGACAATCAGCCACGAGAGATGGAAGCAGACCCAACCTAGTACTCGGCATTCATGAAGGAATGCAGTAAGTGCAGGTCAGTACAAAACAACATTACTGGTAGGTATCATCGGCCAACTAAGCATAGCTAACATAATTCAGATAATAAAGCAAGATACGCAGACAAACCAACAAGTATAAGTCAAACATAATCGGAGCCAAGTATACATCATTGCCTAAGTAAAGCATCTAATCCCAAATGTGTCAAGTCTCAATATCTCAAATCCAAATCCAACATCACAAGTACAATACCAAATCATCTCAAAGTAAGTCGTGAATGCAATGCAATGCAACAATCTATGGATGCAATGCAATGCCATGCAAATGTTGTGTACACATGTACTCCGGACGAAAATATCGACATCTCAGTAGCACAAACCAAGGTGATTCGCGAACTCTAAGTGCTACCCGTCCCGGATCTTTGCCCAACAGATAGACGGGACCCTGGATCTTTGCCCACGGGGGGTTCTCACCGGCACCACCCTGGGAGACCCGCGGAGTCCATACACTCACTTAATCAACAATTTCGAAACCAACATCGAATATCGGACTCTCACATCACTCTCATTTAAAAATCAAGCCACGCTCATCACAATGTTTCATCAAGTATCACTAGTGTCTCAACAGTATATCACGAAGACTGAGAGTGCGTGCAATGTATGTATCAACATCAATAATCATGCTCAATATCACAAGTACCAATAATAGGTATGCCAACAATATATCTAAGTCACAAGTACCAACAGTGGGTTCGCCAACAATATATCAAAGTCACAAGTACCGACAGTGGATACGCCAACAATATCATAATCACGATGGAACAACAGATTCCGTTATCTACTAATGACACGTGGCATCAAGCCAACGCAATAGAACAATCCAATCACAACACAATGGGGTGGCTAGCCCTAAACACACAACAGGGCCCAACCTAAGGCAATATCCAACCCAACTTCATACCCGAAGGTTTACACGATGTCTCCGATAATATCATATAAATATATGCTTCGCTACAAAAAGTCTCACTAAGGGTAAGCCATAACATACCTGGATGGCCGAACCGCAAACACCAATAACTCCCTCCTTTGCCTTGCCCTTCCGCTGAGCCTCAGAACCAAAGTAGTCTAAGCATATTTGAAATCTAGATTAGAAATCATGAAGAACCATACTAATATTACTACCTTTCAATTTAGGTCAAATCCAACCCTAAAAATTGGGGAAACGGGGCCCACAAGGTCAAAACGGGAAATTCAGGAGCAAAATATTAAATTAAGCACTAGATAATCATAACCCAACAACTAATTGCTAATTTAACTCATGAATTCACCTAATTTTTTATCTCAAGCAAAACCCCCAATTTTGGGCATGAACCCTAACTCTTTGATTCAAGAATTCAACTCTAAAAATGGAAGATAAGTGGTTAACAAACTTAGATTCATCAAAATCTAGGATAAACCCCATCAATTTCATCATTAATAAGCCTAGATAGAACATTCATCAAAACCCACTTTCATCATCCATTACTAAGGAATTTCTAAGGAAGAAGGAATCTATGATGATTAGGAACAAGGAATTAGTAAAGGGATTAGCAAAACTTACCACCAAAAGCTTTCTCCAAAAAAATCTTCTAAAATAGTACCCAAGAGCTCAATATTCAAAATGATATTAAATGATAGACTAAGGGCTTATTTAATGCAAACTTAATGAAATAACAGGCCCGTTACCGCCACGACGGTAAGGGGGCCGCAACAGTGACGCCGCAACAGCGCCCAACAGACCGTTGGGATGGTCTGGGCCAATTCACACCTCACGGCTCCAGCGGTCACCCCGCCGCGCCGGTACCGCTGGGACGGAACTGGTGCCGCCAATGCGGGTACCAAGTACTAGAACCCAACTAAATATTTTAAGTCTCAAACGAAATCCCGAACCACTCCCGAGGCCATCTGCTCATAAACCACATGCACAAACCCACACAAAAATATGCTACGAATGCGCTCGTGGCCTCAAAATTCCCAACGGAGGTCTCGTTGATCGAGTCAACCCCCGATACCTCATTTTCACTTTCTCAACCCAAGTCCCATAATGCATCCAAGTGCATTGGGAACCGAACTAGATATACACACAAGTTCTAAAAGACCATCCGAACCTCTCGAAATCGATGGATTTCTGAAAAAGATAAGTTTACCCAAAAGTCAACTTCAGGTCAACTCTTTTTCGGTTAAAGTTCATATTTCACGTAAAAGTCGCTCGAATCAAGTCTAAACACCTCAGGGAGTGTGCCAACGGTCCCCTCAGTTTAAAAGTGAGCTAATCAATGCTCGGGAAGGGGTGAAAATGCCGAAAAGACTATAACGGCCAAATGGGTCGTTACATCAGATATATATTGAACCGTCGCTCGTCCTCGAGCGAAGAAGAGAAAAGAAGCGGGAAATACCTGAATGTGTAAACAACTAGGGATATTGGCTACGCATGTCGGAATCGGTCTCCCAAGTATCCTCCTCAATAGGGTGGTGCTTCCATTGCACCTTCACAGAAGCAATCTTTTTCGACCTCAACTTTCGAACCTGCCTATCCAAGATCGCGATAGGCTCCTCCTCATAAGTCCAATTCTCATCAAGTAATATAGAATCCCAATGAACAATGCAGGTACCATCGGCATGGTACTTCTTTAGCATCGAAGCATGAAAAATCGGATGAACTCCTACCAAGCCTTGCGGCAATGCCAACTCATAAGCTACATCACCCATACAGTCAATAATCTCAAATGGACCAGTATACCTGGAGCTCAACTTGCCCCTCTTACCAAACCTCATAACACCCTCCATGTGTGAAACCTTCAATAGAGCCTGGTCACTAATAGCAAATTCCATATCTCGGACCTTCCGGTCCGCATAAATCTTTTGCGACTCTGAGCTGCCAAAAGCTTGACTTGATAACTCTCACTCCATCAAAGCACTCTCTCAATAGATCCGTACTCCAAGGTCGAGCCTTGAATCCATCGAACCAACCAACCGGAGATCTACATCTCCTACCATATAAAGCCTCAAAAGGCGCCATATCAATACTCGAATGATCACTATTATTGTACGTAAACTCTACCAACAGTAAGTGCTAATCCCAATCACCACCAAAATCAATAACACACGCTCTCAACATGTCCTAAAGCACCTGGATAGTCCGCTCGGATTGGCCATCGGTCTGGAGATGAAAAGCTGTACTAAGATCCAATCGGGTACCCAACTTCTCATGAAAAGCCCTCCAGAAATGGGAAGTGAAAATAGTACCCCGATCAGATACCACAGAAATAGGAACCCTATGCAATCTCATAATATCCCAAATGTACAACTTGGCTAACTTTTTCGCGGTATAGGAAACTTGAACTGGAACAAAGTGAGCGGACTTAGTCAACCAATCAACTATCACCCAAATAGAGTCAAACTTGCCCAGGGTCTTCGGAAGACCCGTAACAAAATCCATGGTAATCCTCTCCCATATCTATTCGGGAATGGGCATCCTCCGACGTACCCCACCGGGTTGCTGGTGCTCATACTTCACCTGCTGACAATTTCCACACTAAGCCACAAATTCAACTATATATTTCTCTTTATCCAACGCCACTAATAGTGTTGTCTCAAATCACGATAAATCTTAGTCGCCCCCGAATGAATGGAATAGCAAGAGCTATGAGCCTCAAACAAGATCAACTGAAATAAATCACCAACACGAGGATCGCACACATGTCCTCTAATCCTTAAAATACCCTCAAAATCAATCATGACCTCCTTGGCCTCACCCCTCAAAACTCTATCTCGAATCTTGCTTAACTGAGCATCCTCAAAATGATGAGTCCTGATACGATCCAATAAGGACGACCTTGCCTCTACGGAAGCTAAAATTCTACCTAGGGCTAAAATATCAAGGTGAACGAAACTATTGGCCAGATTCTGAACCTTCATGGCTAACGGACGCTCGAAAACAATCAATCGAGCTAAACTCCCCATACTTGCTGCCTTGCGACTCAAGGCATCAACCATCACATTAGCCTTCCCGGGATAGTACAGAATAGAGATGTCACAGTCCTTTAGGAGCTCCAACCAACAGCGCTGCCTGGAATTAAGATCTCTCTTGGTAAACACATGCTGAAATAATGCCTCCAAATCTTCAAGGCGAAGACCACAGCTAAAAAATCCAAATCATGGGTAGGGTAATTTTTCTCGTGAATCTTCAACTGACGGGAAGCATAAGCTATCACTCTACCCTCCTGCATCAACCCATCAGCCAAGCCCATACGGGAGGGATCACAATAGACTGCGAAATCCTTACCCTCTACGGGTAATGCCAAAATTGGGGCTGAAGTCAAACGAAGCTTGAGCTTTTGAAAGCTCTCCTCATAATCATCTGACCACTAGAAGGGAATATCCTTTTGAGTCAACCTGGTTAAGGATGAAGCAATAGCAGCAAAACCCTTCACAAAATGACGGTAATAGCTAGCTAAACCCAAAAAACTACGAATCTCAGTAACAGTAGTGGGCCTCGTCCAACCCCTCACAGCCTCAATCTTCTGTGGGTCAACCATAATCCATTCTTAGACACAACATGGCCCAAGAATGCCACGCTAATGAACCCCTTGCTCCAACCAGAACTCACACTTAGAAAACTTAGCAAACAGGCTATGCTTCTTCAACAACCTAAGAATAGAACGAAGATAGCTCTCATGCTCCTCTCTACTCTTGGAATATACCAAGATGTATCATGATCTTCAACTGACGGAAAGCATAAGCCATCACTCTACCCTCCTGCGTCAACACAGCACCCAAACCCATACGGGAGGCATCACAATAGACCGTCAAATCCTTACCCTCCACGGGTAATGCTAAGATCGAGGTTGAAGTCAAAAGAAACTTGAGCTTTTGAAAGCTCTCCTCACAATCCTCTAACCACTAGAAGGGAACATCCTTTTGACTCAATCTGGTCAAAGATAACACAATGGCAGCAAAACCCTTCACAAAGCGACGGTAATAGCTGGCCAAACCCATAAAACTATAAACCTCAGTAACAGTAGTGGGCCTCGTCCAACCCCTTACAACCTCAATCTTTTGTGGGTCAACCATAATCCCATCCTTAGACACTACGTGGTCCAAGAATGCCACAGACTCTAACCAGAACTCACACTTACAAAACTTAGCAAATAGGCTATGCTTCTTTAATAACCCAAGAACAATACGAAGATGGCTCTCATGCTTCTCTCTACACTTGGAATACACTAAGATATCATCAATAAACACAATCACGACGGAATCAAGGAATGGCCTGAAGATACCATTCATCAAAGATATAAATGTAGCCGGGGCATTGGTAAGCCCAAAAGACATCACTAGAAACTCATATTGGCCATATCTCGTCCGAAAGGTAAACTAGGTCTAGCAACAATAAGTCTCTCGAAATATCCTCGCCCCGATTCTCAAACTTATAACGGTAGACTCATCATTCGAATGTAGGTCAAATAGATCATCAATATGAGGCATAAGGCACTTGTTTCGAATTGTAACCTTGCTCAGCTGGCGATAATCAATGCACATCCTCATGGTCCTATTTTTTTTCTTCACAAATAACACAGGAGCACCCCAAGGGGAGACACTCGGTCTAATGAACCCCTTGCTCAATAAATCCTGTAATTACTCCTTAAGCTCTCTTAACTCGATAGGTGACATCAGATATGGTGGAATATAGATAGGGCGAGTGCCCAAATTCAAGTTAATATAGAAATCAATGTCACGATCGGGTGGAATACCCGGCAGATCAGACGGGAGTGCCTCGCGAACTCGCTTACAATAGGGATAGACTCAAGGGGTGGAGATGTAACAGTCGTGTCTCGCACATGAGCCAAATAGGCTAAACACCGTTTATTGACCAACTTCTTCGCCTGAAGGAAGGAAATAATCTTCTTCGAAGCGGGACTAAGAGTGCCCCTCCACTCAAGCCTAGGAATGTCCGGCATGGCTAAGGTGACTGTCTTGGCGTGACTGTCCAATATTGCATGATAAGGAGAAAGCCAGGACATCCCTAATATAATATCAAAGTCCACCATATTGAGAATCATCAAATCTACCCAAGTGTCATACCCCATAAAAGTTACTAGACATGACCGGTAAACTTGATCAACAATCACAGAATCCCCAACCGGAGTAGACACATGAACAGGTATATTTATGCCATCTCAAGGCAAATACAAACCAATGGCATGATATGCAGATACATACAAATAGGTGGATCCAAGATCAAATAACACAGACTGTGTTCCTTTTACTCGCTCTATGAGTGACAAATGGTACCGCAATAACAAAGCATCTAAGGCCCCGCCGATAATTCGGCCTAACTAGAAATGAGAAAAAATGGTGTCACGACCCGAGCTACGGGCCATAACGGGTATCCGGGGCTAACCACCGGACACCGCTCATTCTACTACTCATCTGCTCTCATTCATAATATACATACTCGTAATCATATAAAACTATCATCATTTGCAACATTTTTACTTTTATAAACATAAGCCCTTCGACTATCAAAATAATATATATATATATATATATATATATATATATATACATATACATGAAGACTATGGGACCATACTACCCACACTGCGTATCTATGAGCCTCTACTAGAGTACTAGACATATGGATGGGACAGGACCCCGTCGTGCCCAAAATATAAGTACACAAAATGCCGTCCCAAAATAGCACCTCCGGAATAAGGGAGGGCTCCCGTAACCTCTAATACCCAATCAACGCCGATAGCTCCTATGGATCCGCACCGTCTCCCCGTCTACCATAAGGCATGAACACGCGTGCCGCCCAAAGAAAAGGACGCGCACGAATATTGTACTGAGTATGTAAGGCATAAACAATAATAAGTCATCAATGAAATAAGGGAGACATCAAATGAGGAGCAATCTGTAACTGACTGAATCATAGAAGAAATAATACATGCGGACTTACTCTCAAAATCCTCATCATGTTATATATGCATAAATGTATAAACTGCCCGACCATACAGGTACGGTGTGATAATCAATAATATTAGCCCGCGTCCAGGCCTCCCGCGTCCGGGGTACCATCTGCCGCCCACTAGTGGTGCTGCCCATGCCATTTGGCCATGGTGTATACGCTGTCCGCCTTGGCGGTGACTGCCCGGCCATATAGGCACGGTGTGATATCATCATATGCTCATTACAACATGCTCATTATAATATGCTCATCATAATATGCTTATCATAACTCATCATAATGCATGCACAGAGACTCATAGATAATCATACTTTATCGGGGTGACATAAGGTCGTGGACCCCGATTTCATTATGGAGCATTCGTAAGCATTCACCTTGAAGGAACAAGCATAAGGTGAGTGTATATAATAATCAACCTCAATAGATTTTGGGTAGCTTCATATCATGTCTTTGTCGTAACTTAGCATCATCACATATACATACATCGACAAAACATACATTAGGACTTGGAGGTGACTATAGCTATATCGGGGTGACATAAGGTCGTGGGACCCCGACTACCGTATGGAGTAATCAAATCATCGAACCTCACCTCGAAGGGACTAACATTTTAGGGTGAACGTATATAAGAAGAAACACCAATGGAACCATACTTAGAATTATTGACTTCGCGGGCATCATCTCTCACTTTAGGACTCTTTAGATTTAACTCATCATCGTCGATTATCATACTTGTGCCTTGTCTCTCTTCTTTATCTTACACATGTGTAGCTCCTTATAGTCATAGACTCATCGTTATTACTATCATACTCATAATATATCTCTTATCTTTCTCTCGTATGGCTATTCATGAATGTGGGCTCTTAGTCCTTCGGAATTTAGGAGATTCATGGAGAAAGAGGAAAATCATGCCTTGAAAGGAAAGAGACGAACATCATAAACTAAGTCTAGCAACAATAAGTAATAGTAAAGGATCGTATGAAGGTCATTAACTCGTAGGAATCTTGTGCCATAAGTTTTAGGATCTCTAGACTTGGGCTCATCATCATATTCACAACATACCTTTTTAACTTTATCTCACGAGAGCTCTTTATAACGTAGACTCATCATTCCGATACATTCATATGTAGAGAGGTCATAGAAAGATAGGAGGATTCATACCATAGAGTCATGCCTTAGAAAGAAAGGTTGAGCCTTACATACCTTTGTCGTTTAACTACTCGATTGCTTGCCCGTCCTCTTTTAATGCACTCGTTAATACCTTCAATGTGATTCGTATCATCATTAATTTGACAATCATGAGAGCGTACTTACTAAGGCTATAGAAAATTGGGCAGCGTTTCCCTTGTTTATACTACTTTCCGCCATATTCCATATCAACCCTCAACATTCGTAACAACGATCACAATATCATAAACAATAAGCATCATCCATTCGCATTATCCACATTTAGAAATTTCACTCCAAATTCTTCATATTCATGACCAAAGTTTACTATCGTGTTCTTTCATATACAATACTCATTCCATGTTCTAAATGTTATTTATAATGTATTCATAATCTCAACATGACCATTTTCATGATTCAATCCCATTACTACTCATTAATGGCACTATTCACATCTTTATGACTCATTTCCTATACTCTTCTACAATCCGAGCATTTCGACTTATAAATACTTCAACTAACATGTAAAGATCATGAAACTCACCTTAGATGATGGAGGAATAGGCCTTAGATGATATTACACCTTTTCACCCAAAACCCTATTTCATCCCTCTTGGGTTCTCTTGATTTGAATGACTTTTGATGGGTTTCACACACTTGATTCTACTCAATTCTTGTTGTTGATCTTTGATTTCTATTGTTTTCTTGTGATTGAAGTGTATGGAAATGTTCTAGAGGTTTCTTGAAATGTGGAGGTGAAGTATGAAAATGAAAATGAAATGAAAAGGGTCCCTTATATAAAATCAAGTTCAGCCCCGACCAAGATATACGGACCAACATACGGTCCGTATGTTTTCTACGGGCCGTATGTCTGGCCGTAGATCTGGTCCAGTGGAGTATAGTATTCTGGGCTGGATCTACGGTTGGACATACGGTCCATACTTTTTATACGGCCAGTATGTCTGGCCGTAGATTGTCCAGTTTTTCCGAGAGTTGTTTCGTCGACTCATTTAATCTCCGATCCTTATGGAACCTTCTTAACACTTGTTTGTCACTTCATTACCATTCTAAGAGACGTTATAACTCTCCCTCAAGGTGCCATTAGCACGTTGTTAACTCAATACTTGAAGTTCTTATCCGATATGCTCAACTTATAACTCGCTTTCCTTAACAACTTTCTTTCCTTTACTCGAATGTCTTTGGAAATCTTAATTAGGATTATCAAATACTACTTCTTACTTGTCCAAACCTCGTATACGTCATGTCCTTCGTGAGTCTATTCACTGTACGCTAACGGGAAATTTTCCAAGGTGTAACAAATGGGCCCCACCGCGTCCAGTCTGAGATCCCCCTCTTGTACTCTAGGACCCACCTCTAGCTGCCTGGGATCCACCCCTGGAACCCTGAGAACCACCGCGGCCTGACTGAGCGCCGCCAACTCGAGAAGCACCACCCGACCACCGGCACAACGCTCGAAGTCCTCTGTGGCTGATAATCCCGTCTGGGTCGGGAACACCTCCTGGCAATATGTCCAACCTCTCCACATGAAAAGCATATCAGAGGGGACGAAGGCTGATAAACTAAAACTGAGGACTCGGATGGAATAATCCTGTCTACTGGTCGAGAAAATGAACTCTCAGGAGCTCTCTGCCTGGGGGGCTCACTGGAGGTAACCTGCAAGGCTAAGTGCACAGGGCGGCCGGAATATGACTGATACGACCCAAAAGACTAACCGATGCCCCTCGAACTAGAACCACTATAACTCCCAGTCTAACGTGGTCTCTTGTCACCACCACATCCAAATGTACGGGCCTTAGCAGCCTCAACCAAAGAAGCATGCTCGATGATGGACTAGAAGGAAGCCCCCATGACCTCCATCTGAAGGTAAGGAATCTGAAGAGGACCGATCAACCCACTAACAAAACACCTAATTTTGTCAGGCTTAGTAGGGATCAAGAGGGTGGAATAACGGTCCAGGTACAGATAACGAGTCACATAGGCCTCCACAGTCATACCCCTCTGCTGTAGATGTAGAAACTCCTCCCTACGCGCCTCTCTCAAATATCGGAGCACATACTTCTTAAGGAAGGCCCGGTAGAACTGAATCCAAGTCAGGGGAAGGGAACCCTCAGGTCTGCAAGCAACAAAATACTTTCGCGTCATCGTAAAACTGGTAGGACATGTAGTCAACTCCATGGGTCTCCACGATCCCCATCATATGCAGCAGCTCATGCATATCCAGGATGAACTCATAAGCGTTCTCAAAAGAAGTACCCGAAAACCTCGACGGCTCTAAATTTTTGAACCTCCCAACAAGATCCTGATCAGACACGGTCATAACAGCGCCCTTATGGGACTAAGATCGTCACTAGGAGCGGGTACCGCATCAAATACTCGAGTTCAAATAATACGGGGCCGGGGTGTGCTACCCGAGTAGGCCTCTGTAGTGCCATTTCCGCGCCTAACTCGGTATGCAAACCTGCGGTGAGTAGTAACACTCATCTTGTGGGCATCTAAATGAAGTAAGACCGGCCATAGTATCCGAACGATGGCATAATCGAAGCAACCTCGGCCGTGTTCGTCCGGGGCCACACCATCCTACGTGGCCTATCTCGATCCCCGCCGATACTCGAGTACCGGAGACAGAGAGATCTCTCGTGCCGCTCGGCCTACCATCCATGTAATGTCCGCCCTTGTCGGGGGTAGCCCTGCGGCCTCTAGCTTTGCCACATCCTCGGGCCGTCACTCGCCCTCGGCCTTCCCGCACCGCAAGTTTCGGTGCCCGGCCTCCTCGTAAATAGCTCGAGTCCTCAATATCTATGAGAGAATAGATAAGAGTCAGATGCCAATTGATTTTTTCAGATACCAATTAGAATAATGCAACATGAAAGAATGAAAGAAAGTGAGATTTCCTAAATGTACTATAGCCTCTCGCAGATAAGTACGGAGCTCATCGCACGGATCCACGAGACTGTACTAGACACGCTTTTGTATTATAGACCGGGTAACCTAAGGCTTTAATACAAAATTATCGCGACCTAACTTGGCTAAGCCGTGCGGGCACTTACCTTTTTCACCTCAGTAATCGAACCCTCAGCCCAACGGAAATAAAGACCTAATTAAATAAATCAATCAAACGGAAGAGAATAATCACGTAAGTCTTACAATAATATATAATAGAAATTGTGCGAAAATAAGAAAATACCCCCAAGGTCTGGTCTAAGCCATACAAGAGCATCTAAGTGAAAATACACAAGTCTAGAATATAAATATACATCAAATCTGTCTATGTCTCATAATAGAAAAGTAAGACATAATATGATGAGTCTTCAAGGCAGTGAACGTGTCGTGCTCAACCTGTCAACTCGAAGCAGTACTGATAGTGACTATCAGCCACAAGAGATAGAAGAAGACCCAACCTAGTACTTTGTATTCATAAAAGAAGGCAACAAGTGCAAATCAAAACCACAATACTGGTAGGTATCATAGGTCGACTAAGCATAGCTAACATAATCCAGACAATAAAGCAAGATAAGCAAATAAATCAACAAGTATAGGTCAAATATAATTGGAACCAAGGACATTTCATCGCCTAAGTAGAGCATCTAAACCCAAATGTTCCAAGTCTTAATATGACCAATCCGAAACCAACATCACAAGTAAAGCACCAAACCATCTCAATATAAGCCATGATGCAATATAATGCAATAATGTATGAATGCAAATGAAATGCCATACAATGCTGTGTATGAACTCCGGATGGAATACCTCAATGTCTCAGTAGCACAACCCAAGGTGACTCGCGAAGTTCAAGTGCCACTTATCCCGAATCTTTGCCTAACAGACAGACGAGACTCCGGATCTTTGCCTATGGAGGGTTCACACCGACACCACCCTGGGGGACCCGCAGAGTCCATGTAGTCACTCAATCCACGATTTCGGGACTAACATCGGATATCAAACTCTCACATCACTCTCATTTAAAAACTGAGTCAAGCTCATCACAGTGTTTCATCTAGTACCAACAATGTATCAACAATATATCATGAGAATGCGTGCAATGTATATGTCAACATCCATAATAAGATCAATATCACAAGTATCAACATAGGTACGCCAATAACATATCAGTGTCACAAGTACCAAACTGGGTAGGCCAACAATATATCAGTGGCATAAGTACCAAATTGGGTACACCGACAATATCATGAAAGACTACATAGGTCATATAGAACTCTATCCCCGTATCAACATCAACCCGTAAAATACTACAATATCATAATCAAGATGGAAATAAAGATTCCAATATCTACTAACAATACGTGGCATCAAGCCAACACAATATAACAATCAAGTCACAACACAACGGGGTGGCTAGCCCCAATCACACAACAAGGCCTAATCTAAGACAATATACAACCCAACTTCATACTCGGAGGTTTACATGCTTTCTCCGACAATATCATCTAAATATATGCTTCGCTACACGAAATCTCACTAAGAGTAAGCCATAACCTATTGTCACGACCCAGCCGGAGGGCCATGACGGGCACCCGGTACTAACCTGCCGAGCACCTAAGAACATACATCTCATAATCTTTCCTAGGTGGAACACATAGGTATCATAATCTTTAAAGCATGTATCACCAGATAACGGCACATTTCTATATAATCATTCACAACTATGCCATCATTACAAGCCGACATGGCTACCAAAGCATCATACAACAATATGAACTGACAAAGCCAAAAATATGAACTGACAAGGCCAAAAATATGAACTGACAAGGCCAAGGGAACATCTAGCTACATACAACTGTCTACGAGCCTCTATATAGAATACATGAATCCATAAAGACGGGGAAAGACGCCGCCATGCCTAAGCATGTATATACAAAAGAGTAGTACCAAAAGACTGCAGCTCCAGAATAACTGGAGCGTTTCTGAGACTCTACTGATGAAGCTCCTAAGGATCAGCTCCTTCTATATATCTACCTGTGGGCATGAACGCAACGTACACAAGAAAGGACGCCAGCACGAACAATGTACTGAGTATGTAAGGCATGAATAATAACATAACACAAGTCATCAAACATAACATGAAATAAGGACAACCTGTACATCTTATTGCCTCATAAGGCGAATACCATGCATGCTAACTTTATCTTTTAAAAAGCATCATAAATATATACAAGTAAATTGCCCAGCCATATAGGCACGGTGTTATCATCATTAGCCCGCGTCCTGGCCTTCCGTATCCGGGCCTCCCATATCCGGGGTAATCGTCTCACACCGCACACTAGTGGTGTCTGGCCGGCCATGTAGGCACGGTGTTATTATCATTATCCATAAGCTGCCCACCGTAATGGTGTCTGCTTAGCCATGTAGGCACGTTGTTATTAAAATATATACATATATATATATATATATATATATGTATATATATATATATATATGTATATATATGTATATATATATATATATATGTATATATATATGTATATATATGTGTATATATGTATATGTATATATATGTATATATCAAGCATACATGAGAGCCTAATTAAAAGCTACAACTTTATCGGAGTGACGTAAGGTCGGTAACCTCCGATTTATATTATGGAGCAATCATCATCGCTATATCTCACCTTGAAGGAACAAGTAGCATAAGGTGAGATCAACAACAATGAATAAATTCAAAAAAATCATGAAATAAGCTCAATAATCTCATAATAGCATCAAATCCATAAGCTTTGGAATCTCTAAAATGGGATCATCATCATCATCATCATTATCATCATAGAAAAGATATATCTTTAGTATCATAAGAACTTTGAGAATCATGAACTTCTAGATTTTTGGGAATAAGGATATTATGGAAAATATGTATGGGTTCATAAGAAAAGAACCATGCCCTTAGAAATAAAGGGACTAGCCTTACCGTACCTTTTTGGTCTCCTACTACTTAACGCTTATCCTTCCAAGCTCGTAAATCTACATTCAAGAGAATTCATACTACTGTTAGGCTTATCATCATATGCTTATCTTAAGTCTTCAAATTAAACCACTTTAAAGTTGACCCAAAAATTTTATCAAAAATTCTGCCAACTTTTTCCAATTTTCGACAAACTTATTTTCTTCAATTTGCTTGATTCCGGAACATTTAGATACTTACTTAACACTTGTTAAAAGTATTCCTTAGCCTTATAAAGGTTCCATGACCTCTCTGAGCTTACGTTATTTTACTTACAATGCAAACGATGCGAAAAATTTTCGAGGTGTAACATTCTCCCCCCCCCCCCCCCTAAAAACATTTGTCCTCGAATATTAAGCTCTTAAGAATGCTACTAAAATTTCGCCAGAGTTTCCTCTATAATTGTACCACTACCCTCATGTCGCAATAACCCAAAATATACAGTGCCTCACAGGGCTACAACATCAATATCCATATTGGCCACACACGACTAAGAAATCATTCAAAGAAGCATCACATACCTGAGGATAATAGTGTCTCTGGCTGGAGCTCTTCTGGGAGTGGAAACAAATGTGGGTACCTGGACTTCATATCTTCCTCAGCTTCCCAAGTCATTTCTTCCCCATTATTGGTTCTCCACGGGACTTTAACTGAAGCTACATCTTTGGTTCTGAGTCTCTGAACCTGCCTATCTAGAATAGTAATGGCTACTTCTTCATAGAACAATTTCTCAATAACTTAGACATCTTCTACAGGTACAATTCTGGAAGGATCTCTCACGCACTTACGATGCATTGACACATGAAAAACTGGGTGGACTGACTCCAAATACGAAGGCAGATCTAACTCATAAGCTACTTGGCCTACTTTGTGCACAATCTTGTAGGGCCCGATATACCAGGGACTAAGCTTGCCCTTCTTGCCAAATCTCATTACACCTTTCATCGGTGATACTTTCAAGAATACCCAATCGTTAACTTGGAATTCCAAGCCTCGTCGATGATTGTCTGCATAGGATTTTTGATGACTTTGGGCTGTTAATAATCGACCTTGAATAAGCTTGATCTTCTCCACCACTTGCTGGATCAAATATAGGCCCACTAGCTTTGTCTCCCCTACTTCAAACCATCTAATTGGCGATCTATATTTCCTCCCATATAGAGCTTCGTATGGGGCCATTTGAATACTAGAGTGGTAACTATTATTATACGCAAACTCGATAAGTGGCAAATGATCATCCCAATTACCTCCAAAATCTAGTACACATGCCCTTAATATATCTTCAAGGGTCTAAATAGTGCGCTCGGCTTACCTATCAGTCTGTGGATGAAATCTTTGTGCTAAGTCTTACCTGGGTTCCCAGACCTTCTTGAAAAGACTTCCAAAAATTAGTTGTAAATTGTGCTCCTCTATCAGTGATAATGGATACTAGAACACCATGAATTCGCACTATTGCCTTAATATACAACTTTGCATAATCTTCTGCTGAGTATGTAGTTCTGACTGGTAGGAAATGAGCGAATTTTGTGAGTCTATCCACAATTACCCATATAGAATCGTACTTACGTCGAGAACGGGGCAAGACTGTAATGAAATCCATGTTAATCATTTTCCATTTCCATGTCGGAATCTCTATGGCTTGCAGCAATCCCCCAGGCTTCTGATGCTCGGTTTTCACCTGCTGGCAATTGGGACATTGAGTTACGAACTCCGCTATATCTTTCTTCATTCCATCCTACCAATAAATGGATTTAAGGTAATGATACATTTTTGTTGCTTCCGAATGAACAGAATAACGGGAATGGTGAGCTTCCTCCAGAATTTGTTGATGTAACCCTATAGCATCAGGAACACATAATCTGCCTTGATACTTGAGAACTCCATCTGCAGGAACCGTAAATGGTGACTTCTTCTTTTGAGGAAGTTTATTCCTATAATGAATTAACATGGGGTCTTCATATTTGAACTTCTTTACCTCCTCTACTAAAGACGACACAGTTGGGTTATGGACAGTAACTCCCATACTGCCTAAGTTCGAAGAATTCCAAGGACAGTACATAAATGATCTGCATACTCTGCCTCCGATCGAGAATATACCAGAATATCATCGATGAACACAATTACAAATAGATCTAGGAAAGCCCTGAACACATTATTCTTCAAATTCATGAATACCGCTGGGGCGTTAGTCAATCCAAATGACATCACCCGAAACTCGTAATGGCCATATCTAGTTCTGAAGGTTGTCTTTGGGATATCCTCTTCCTTAACCCTCACTTAGTGGTATTCTGATCTTAGATCTATTTTTGAGAACCACTTGGCACCCTGCAGTTGATTGAATAAATCATTGATCCTTGAAAGTGGATATTTATTCTTTATAGGCACCTTATTCAATTGTCTATAATCAATGCACATTCACAAGGAACCATCTTTCTTTCTTACAAACAGCACCGCCGCTCCCCATGGCGACGAACTGGGCCTAATAAAGCCTTTTTCAAGTAGATCTTTCAGTTGCGCTTTTAACTCCTTCAATTCTGCAGGAGCCATTCCATAAGGAAGGATATATATGGGGTTAGTATCTGGCAATACATCAATGGTAAACTCAATCTCCCGTTCTGGAGAAAGACTGAAGCTCATCCGTAAACACATCCGGAAACTCATTCACTACTAGGGCCAGTTGAAGAGTTAGCGGTTTTGCTTCTGTGTCTTGAACCCGACCTAAATGATAGATATAGCCCTTAGCAATCATCTTCCTCGCTTTGAGCTAGGAAATAAACCTACCTCTCGGGGATGCTGTATTACCTTTCCATTCTAAAACTGATTCTCTCGAAAACTAAAATCGAACAATCTTTGTTCTACAATCAACATTGGCGTAACAGGAGGCCAGCCAATCCATACCCATAATAACATCAAAATCTAACATTTTTAACTCATGTAAATCAGCCATAGTATGATGGTCACAAACTATAACCACACAATTCCTATATACCCGTCTAGCTACCACTGGTTCCCCTACAGGTGTGGAGACCTCAAAAGGTTTGATTGGCTTAGGTTTCACCCCGATGTGATTGGCAATATAAGGGGTAATATATGACAAAGTAGACCTCGGATCAATCAATGCATACACATGATAAGAGGATACTGACAATATACTTGTGACAACGTCGGGGGAGGACTCAAGATCCTGTCGCTCGGCCAGTGCGTATATACGGTTCTGAAGGCCGCTTGAACTGGATGCTCCTCCTCTGCCCCTACCGTGACCTGCTAGTGCCTGTGAACCTTTCCCCAAAGGGTGTACGGACGATGAAGAACCCGCTACTGATCCTGTGGGCTGGACCCAACCTCTGCCAGCCAGCGATGGACAACCACGCATCATATGCCCAGTTTGACACAGGCATAACAAGCATTTGAACCCAGGCAGCACTGTCCTGAATGCAGTTCACCACACTGAGTACACCGTGGTACAGGTCATCTCATCTGACTGGGATCGCCTCTGTACTTGGACCCCGAAACTCTGGAGCTCTGACCCTGTCCGGAGTAAATGGGACGATCAAATCTCTTACCCGCAAATTGAGAAAGCGCACTGGCTGCTGATTGACCTGAATAACTGGAATACCGCTGCTTTTGACTCCTTCTGAACTCGCTAGCGGCACCAGAAGATCTGGCCCTCTTACTATACCTTCTATCAGAATCACGCTCCCCCTTTTGCAGCTGCTACTGTTCCTCCAAATTCTAAGCATGGGCCTGAATACGAGCAATACCCATCCCATCCTGGAGCGAGGCCGTCAAGCACTCCATAATCAAATGTGGACCTAAACCACTCACAAATCGGTATACACGGTCTTCCATATCGGCTACCATGGCTGGGGCATACCTAGCCAAAGAATTAAAGTGAAGACTGTACTCTCGAGCACTCATATTTCCCTGTCGGAGATTCAAGAACTTGTCAGCTCGTGTCCGTCGAACCTCCGGTGGTAAACAATGTCGAAGGAAGGCATCCACGAACTCTTGCCATACTGGGGGAGGTGCATTTTCCCCTCGCGAAGACATCCAAGTGTTGTACCAATGGACGGCCACATCCCGCAATCTATAAGAAGCCAATTCAACTGACTCAGTATCAGAAGCATGTATTATCCGTAGCGTCCTCAGTATCTCATCTATAAAGCCCTGTAGGTCTTTATCCGTCTTCGACCCATGGAATTCTGGAGGGTTCAGACTAATAAAATCATGTGCTCTTGCACTGACCGCTCTATCACCTTGGCCCACACCTTACCGTTGGGCCTGAGCGGTTACTAATTGGGTCAGCAACTGAATAGCCTCTCTCATCTGTTGGCCTGAGGCATCTAGTTGAAGAACTGGAGGTATCGGAGCTGGAGCCGAGGCCCTTTCATGCTCCTCTGAAATGGGTGGAGTAGGAGAGGTCTGAGTTGGAACCTCATTGTGGGACTCACCCTCTTCTATCTCTGCCAATGGCTCCCGTTTAGTCCTCTTTTCGGCCACCATCTTGTCCTTCTGTGCAGTTGTAGCTTTTCTCTTCATAGGCATTGCTGAAATCATAACACACAATTAGGAAAAAGGGTAACCTGATAACATGACTCTATCCCACGATCTAAGATGAGAAAGAAAGTTCAATAATTCCTAAATGCCCCGCAGCCTTCTGTTTATAAGTGTGGCGCGCTTCACACCCATAAACAAGACTCTACTGGACACGGCTCGTAGACATATCCTAGGATGAACTGCTCTGATACCAATTTTGTCACGACCCAGCAGGAGGGCCATGACGGGCACCCGGTACTAAACTGCCGAGCACCTAAGAACATACATCTCATAATCTTTCCTAGGTGGACCGCATAGGTATCATAATCTTTAAAGCATGCAACACCAGACAACGGCACAATTCTATATAATCATTCACAACTATGCCATCATTACAAGCCGACATGGTTACCAAAGCATCATATAAAAATATGAACTGACAAGGCCAAGGGAACATCTAGCTACATACAACTGTCTACGAGCCTCTATATAGAATACATGAATCCATAAAGACGGGGCAGGACTCCGCTAAGCCCAAGTATGTATATACAAAAGAGTAGTACTAAAAGACTGTAGCTCCGGAACAACTGGAGCGTTTCTGAGACTCCGCTGATGAAGCTCCTAAGGATCAGATCTATCTACCTATCTACCTGCGGGCATGAACGCAGTGTCCAAAAGAAAGGACGTCAGTACGAACAATGTACTGAGTATGTAAGGCATGAATAATAACATAACACAAGTTATCGAACATAACATAAAATAAAGACAACCTGTACATCTGATTGCCTTATAAGGCGAATACCATGCATGCTAACTTTATCTTTTAAAACAGCATCATAAATACATACAAGTAAACTGCCCAGCCATATAGGCACGGTGTTATCATCATTAGCTTGCGTTCGGTCCTCCCGCGTCCGGGGTAATCGTCTCTGCCCACTAGTGGTGTCTGCCCGGCCATATAGGCACAGTGTTTTTATCATTATCCATAAGCCACCCACCATAGTGGTGTCTGCCCAGCCATGTAGGCACAGTGTTAGTAAAATAAATACATGTATATATATATCAAGCATGCATGAGAGCCTAATTAAAAGCTACAACTTTATCGAAGTGACGTAAGGTCGGTAACCTCCGATTTATATTATGGAGCAATCATCATCACTATATCTCACCTTGAAGGAACAAGTAGCATAAGGTGAGATCAACAACAATGAATAAAATCAAGAAAAAAATTGTGAAATAAGTTCAATAATCTCATAATAGCATCAAATCCATAAGCTTTGGAATCTCTAGAATGGGATCATCATCATCATAATTATCATCATAGAAAACATATATTTTTAGTATCATAAGAAATTTGAGAATCATGAACTTCTAGATTTTTTGGAATAAGGATGTTATGGAAAACATGTATGGGTTCATAAGAAAAGAACCATGCCTATTAGAAAAAAATGGACTAGCCTTAACATACCTTTTTGGACACCTACTACTTGATGCTTATCTTTCCAAGCTCGTAAATCTACATTCATGAGAATTCATCCTACTATTAGGCTTATCGTCATATGCTTATCTTAAGTCTTCAAGTTAAACCATTTAAAGTTGACCCAAAATTTCTATCCAAAATTCTGCCAACTTTTTTTAAATTTTCAACAAATTTATTTTCTTCAATTTGCTTGATTCCGGAACCTTTAGACACTTACTTAACACTTGTTAAGAGTATTCCTTAACCTTATAAGGGTCCCATGACCTCTCCGAGCTTATGTTAGTTTACTTACAACGCAAACGACGCGAAATTTTTTCAAAGTGTAACACTTACCGGGATGGCCGAACAACAAACACCAACTATTACTCTTTAGCCTTGCCCTTCCACTGAGCCTCAAGATCAAAGAAGTCTAGGCATATTCGAAATCTAGATTAGAATTCATGAAGAATGATACCCATATTGCTATCATTCAAATTAGGTCAAAATCAACCCTAGAATTTAGGAAAACGGGGCCTACAAGGGCAAAACGGGAATCTCGGGGGTAAAATATCAAATTAAGAACTAGGTGATCAAAACCCAAAAACTAATTGCTAAATTAACTCAAAGATTCACCTAATTCTGAATTTCAAGTGAAACGCCCAATTTTGGGTATAAACCCTAACTCTTAGATTCAAGAATTCAACACTAACAATGGGAGATAAAGGATTAACAACCTTAGATACATCATAATCTGCCATAAACCCCATCAATTTCACCATTAATAAGCCTAGATAGAAAATCTATCAAAACCCACTTTTAATCTTCCAATACTAAGGGACTAACAAGGAAAGGGGAATTTTAAGATGATTAGCAACAATGAAATAGCAAGAGGGTTAGGAGAATTTACCACCAAGAATCTTCACCAATAATCCCAAAGAATAGTGCCCAAGAGCTCAAATTTTGGAATAGTATTAAATGATAGACTAAGGGCTGTTTAATACACACTTAACAAAATAACAGGCCCGATTCTGCCACAGCGGCATCGGGGCCGCCAAGGCGCCTTCCCAGACCGTTGGGGCGGTCTGGGTTGAAATACGCTGGCTACCCAGTCGCCATCCCCCACCACGACGCGGTGCGTTGGGACGGCTTTGAGCTTAGCTCGCGGACACTAGTTACCTGAATCCCAAAAGTTTTCCAAGTTCCAACCAACATCTCGACCAACTCCTAAGGCTATCTACTCACAAACCACATACACAGACCCACATAAAAACACGCTACGAACGTACTCATGGCCTCGGAATTTTCAACGGAGGTCTCGTTGACCGAGTCAACCCCTGATGCCTTATTTTGAATTTTTCAACTCAAGTCCCAAAATGGATCCAAGTGCATTGGGAACCGACCTAGATATACACACAAGTTGTAAATGACCATCAGGACCTCTCGGAATCGACGAATTTTCGAAAAGATCCGTTTACCCAAAAATCAATTATGAGTAAAACCTTTTTCACTTAAAGCCCAAATTTCACAAAAGGTCACCCGAATCAAATCTAGACACCTCGAAAAGCGTGTCAACGATCCCCTCGGGTCAAAAGTGAGCTAACCAAGCTCAAAAAGGGCCGAAATTGCCAAAAAGGCTATAATGACCGAACGGGTTGTTACATTAACATTATCATATTCAAGCCAGGTTCAATCACTTTCTTAACCGTGACTCCTCATTCGAGGATGAATGACCCCAAGAGAGAGATATTGCAACATCTCGTACCTTCTAATTAAGTTACGTTCATGATTCAGGACTTAGAAACCAAGACCGAAAGCGTTGGGATTAGAAAATTTACCCCAGAACGGTAATTGTACGTGTTACGTCAATTGTACGGGCCGTACTTTTAGGGCGTACATTGTATGAAAAATGGTAAGTCACCGAAATTTGCCAATCGAGGTATGGAATAGATGTACGGGGCGTACATCAATGTACACGACATACTTTTGTCCCGAACAAGTCATGCGTCAAATCACCATCACTGTATTTTGACAATCCGGGTACAGGCTACAAGTACGGGATGTACTTTAAGCCTGTACTTTCCCTGCTCCAGCAAATAGTATAAGTATGTGGGTTTAGTTTTTATTTCCACTTTTCACAGTCTCAAGCCCTAGCACGAAGTTCTCTTCCCACCATTAGAATACATAAAGATAAACCTATTCTAAGCATCTCAAGTGAATTCTAACATATATTCATGGATATTAAATAAGGTTTCATCATTTCTAACCTACGGGTTTTAAGAAAACCCATTTAAAGGATTCGAGACTAAGGTTTTTTGGATTCTTCTCAAGTTCAAACCATTAGTTACAAGTTTTGAAGAATTAACAGGTATGTAGGGTTTCTACCTACGTGTGGGAATACTATTGTTCTTCCCCATGCCACGTTCTTCCAAGATTATACGAAAGTTTAGCAAAAACTAGAGTTCTAGACATGTTCATGATAACCCTAAGTACATGTACCATGATATGCCATATGTTATATCCCGTAATTTTGTACATTGGATTATTTGTGAGCTAATGAACATAAATTCAAGGACAAGATTATTTTGGGATATGAGACAACGACTTTTAATCCCCGATTTTAATAAGTGCACGACTTGTTAATTAATTGCAGTTAGTGTAGAAATATTCGTGGGGATTAAGGAGTAATTAGGCTAATTAGTGTATTAAGTGGGCTCCACCAAGCATTATAACCAAAAAAAAAATCTGATCTTGAAGACATTCTATAGTGGGCACGTGTGGGAGCATTATGCTGCCCATTAACAACACTTTGATGACTAAAATAATTCATTCATCACATTGTCATCTTCCACACTTCATTCCCAAATCTGAAAATCTAGAGAGAGGCACTCATCTTCTCCACAAAGTGAACTAAAGAAAGAGGGAGAGAGCTACACGGCCATGGACATGGCAGTAGCTTCATGAAGCTCACGGCCAGCTCCTCTTCTCCCCCCTTCTACACAATTAAGTTGATGATTTCCAACTCCAATTAGAGGAAGAAAACAAGGATTACAACAGCCATGGCAACTCACGGCCATGGCAGATTTTTTGGAACAACTTAAGCTTCCAAAGTGTCCTAATTTAATTTGAGGTAAGATTTCATTTTTTTTGTTATAAGATTGGAGTTAATGATGTTGTAATGGATCTATTAAGTTGTATTATGTGAAGTTGGAAGTAAGAAAAATTGTTTGATTAAAGTTGGCATTAAAGTGTAATATTTGGAGTTGTTTTAATTGGGTTGAGTTTGATTAGTGTTGTCATAATTATGGTATGATATTTATAGATAATTTGTTTATGTTGAAGGTCTGGAAATATGGTTATTGACATGTATAGGGGCTGTTGTCAATGGTAAAAATTACACTTGATTCCATGCGTTTGTAATTTTGTGGAATAAAGGTCGAAAATTGTATTTCGATGTTGTAGTGTTGATGGGTTTTTGGATTTGCTATTGAAACGAAATTGAAGGAATTTCTTGTACATGGATGGTTATTGTTATTAATGTTATGGATTATGTGTAAAAGGTGAAAGGAAAGTTTAAATCATGTTAGAACTTGTTGTGAAATTAGAGCATCTTTCCTTGCATATAATAGTTGATGTTGTTGTTGTTGTGGGCTGTTTTGATAAGGTTTTGGTGGAAAATCTCATGTGATTATATGGCTATTTGAGGTTGTCATTGTTATGGTTAAATTGTAGTTAGGGGCTGTTCTTGAGGAATTGGAGAACTAAGGATAGTTAAGATTTGTATTGTGACGTTATAATGGATGGGTCATTTTTTAGAACTTGTTGTAATGTTACGATAGTTTTCTTGCATATAGAGGTTGATGTTGTTGCTGTGTTGTTGCTGATGTGAATCATCAAACTTGGAGGAAAGAAGCATATAAAATATCGTATGCGAAGTGTGTCGATCGCTTGGTATATTCTTAGATGTTCGTGAGATTATCGGTCATTGTTATGTGGTAACTAAGGGCTGTTTTGGGGCTGTTTTGTAATGAATTTCGTGGCTGTTTTGTGATGAATTTCATGGTTGTTTTGTGATGAATTTTGTGGCTGTTTTGGGGCTGCTTGTTATAAATTTCGTGGCTGTTTTGTAGTGACATTTTGGGGGCTGTTTGTTGTAATTTTCGTGGCTGCTCTTGTTGAGTCGAAATGCAGGGGATTATAGTTATGATTATGTACAATATATGTATTATATTTGCTGGAGTATGGGCTGTTCATGATGGCTGGTCTAACATTGAAAAAGGGGCTGGATAAACATAAGGAATTAGTGTATTAATCACTTTGTTGTTGTGGTTGTTGTACTCCATGGATGTAAAGAGAAAGAATGATAGCAATGGTGTATGTAGTGCATATGGGGCTGATTTTGTTATGTCCTTGAGTTGTGTCTTGTTATTGATGTTGTTGACCTCGTATGTGAGTTGTGGATGTATGCAAGTAGTGGAAGTGCTGCCCACTTGTTTTTATACAAGAACGAGTGATCGTTTATTAGAAACCACCAATTTGACGGATATGCTACCATTGTTATAGGTTGAAGTGCCAATCGAGACGAGTTTAAATTGTTGAATTGGTACAGACGACAAACGGTATGTAAAGCTATTCCTTTCCTTCTTTTGGCATGTCCTAGACATACTAGGTTGAGATTTGAGCCTCGTGGGCAATTCTGTTCATGGAAATCCGAGCCTAATTTTAGGCACTATTCATTCAATGTAAATGAATTATAATTCTTATGTTTTGTTAGAAAACTATTCGAACATCCATAATTTGCACAAATGTGATAGAATCGTTTTGAAACTTACATGGATGACTCCATAGAGTCTAATGTTCGTAATTTATGTCCGCCACCTCGACTTGACCCGAGGTGGGCCCACTAGCCCCGAGACATCCTTCGTTTGTCTTACTTAATCGACTTACGTATGATATAAAGATGGAATCTTTGCCTATGAATTTAAGGCTCCGTTTGATTCGTTCCATAAGTTATTTGAAAGCTCCTAAATGTGAACGACGGACTCGATACTTACGATTCTCAATATATATATATATATATATATATATAATGTGTATTTATTTTATGAAGTATTTTTCGAAAGTTTTGTAAATTTAAAGGCTCATATTTTTGTATACTAATTCGACATGTGTTACTCGATACTTATTTTGAATACTTATTTTGAACCGTTCTTATGCATGATTTTGATCATATATATATATATATATATATATATATATATGTGTGTGTGTGTGTGTGTGTGTATTTATTTGTCGCACATAGTCTTGGAATTAAATTATGTATATGCATATGGTTTTAACATGTGTGTGTGTTCGTTTGTCTATGATCTACGTCTCGCACAGGCGTGCCCATTACTATGATATCGTGTTCCGCCGGTTCCCGGACCCGATTTTGTAATCGTGCATACTATGATATATTCTAAGATGTTCGTGTTACGCTGTGCCGTTCCCGAGACCTCGCCATAGGCCGGTTCCGTTTATGGAGTTAGGCTTGTGATATGGCTTATGATATGTTGTGATGATGTGTTATGTTCGGGGGTTGTACGGAGATTTGAAACCTTTATACTTTTACTTGAAATTGGGGAGTTATGTCGATCATGATATATGTTGTGGCACCGGCGTCGGGAGTGGTGACCACGTTCCCGAGCCTTATGCATGATTTTGATTTGCATTACTTATACATATGCTTTCGCCCACGTATGTTATATCCGTAATTTTGATTGTTGAGCTAATGGACCAAGGACAAGTATTTATTTCTTTTATCCCCGATTTTTTACTTGTTAATTAATTGCGGTTATGGTTTGGATTTGGGCTCCACCAACATTATTATGCTTTACATACATTATATATACATTTTTCTTCCGACCCCCTTCTTCGGGGACTGCGTTTCATGCCCGCAGTACACAATTAAGTTGAGGTTCCGTAATCCTCCGTTGTAGGCCACACATTCTCGCTAATTGAGTAATTTATTACATTTTTGAGTGCTTAATGATCCTTTGGATCTATTAAGTTGTATTAGCCCATATATTGGTACATATCTTTGTGATGTATATGTTGTATATATATTATTTGGGGTACGTTATTGACGTATTCCGATTCCCGTCATATGATTCCGTTATGGTTTGTAGTGTTGAGGCTTTCGTAGTCATATATGTGTGGGTAATGGGTCATGTGTGGTGTGTGTGTTCGTTTGTCTATGATCTACGTCTTAATGCGGTCCGTTTGTATTGGCGTTACATAATGGCCCGCATGTTTGTATATGTGTATATACGTATAAAATATCGTATCGGCGTATATTCTTAGATGTGTATTCCGCCGCCCTTCGACTATGATATGACAATTTTTGCACGTGCGACCGTTTAAGATAATATTTGCTTTCAATAACGTTTGAGATGATTAATATGAAAGTAACCATGGATGTTATGATACAATGGTGTATGTAGTGCATATGGGGCTGATTTTGTTATGTCCTTGAGTTGTGTCTTGTTATTGAAGTATGTGAGTTGTGGAATCAAGTAGTAGTGCAACTTGTTTTTATACAAGACATCGTTTATTGGAAACCACCCGACATTACCATTGTTATAGGTTGAGGCAATCGAGACGAGTCGTGACAAAATATTTGTATGATTACATACTAGGTTGAGTTGAGCCTCGTGTTCTTGATACTACATTTTAGGCACTATTCATTCAATGTAAAATGAAATAATTCTATGTTTTGTTGGAAAACTATTCGAACATCCATGAAAACCCATGCTTTGCACCTCACTTCGAGGTGGGTTCTTAAATGCAAGATATGAGCTCTTATGTCTAGTTTTTCATGAAATCGGTAAATGGCTTATGAAGTATTTTTTCGAAATGTTCTATACAAGTTATGCTATCAATATATATATATATATATATATATGTGTGTGTGTGTGTATTTATTTCATGAATTATATTACAATCACGAATCATGTTTACTATGAATCGGGATTTATATAATTCATGGGCTACCAAGCCAAATATCTACGATTCATATTTGTGATGATGTGTATCGGTTAACAATAGGCTCGAGATGAAGGACTTACATATGCAAGCATAGGATAATCTTTTCATTAGGACGATTCCTTCATGTTTACCCATTGCGGGTTATAGATCCATTCACGTTCATGTTCACATTCCAAGGCAAGGACTAACAAGGATTGATTTAGTCTCGATGATTGCAGATCGTAGGCCCCGAATTTCTACGTGGTATATGGTATTCATGTTGGTTTTTCTTACTACCGCTTCACTTAAAATGTTATTACTCATGTTATATATATACACACATTCACGGGGTCGGTTGATACACACGTGCATACTCTGTATCCATGAAAACCCATGCTTTACGAAGGGTTCTTTCGATATCTATTCTGTTTTCATGTTTCCGTTCTCATACAAGTTATTATGTTCATTTCATTCATGTTTACAATGATTATATAATTTGGGCTTTACAGTTACCCGGAATGTGGTTAAGTATATTACTAACATCCCCTTTATTTTGGGGTATCTATTTCACTTAATGCGGCTATTTACTTAAAATGCGATAGATCGACGCGTCGTCTATTAATTTTCATACTGTTTACATTTTTGGTGAGCCCCATTCTATTCGGGGTGTTATCCTTATTTCTGTTTATTTCAGTTATGTAATTAAGGTATGCCGAGGGCCTTATCCCGGTAAACAGTTTAGTAGTCAAACTCATGTCAGAGGTTTCATAGACTAGTCAATTATGTCTTGTCAGATGTTCAGAGTCGCATAGCCAATATTGGCTAAATATTTATTATATTTTCAGATTATTTTCGCATCATGTTAAATAGTATTTTCATTAGTATTATGATAACTCTTGTTATTCAGACTATCCATGTTTTAAAGTTATATTTGCATTCAAGGCAATGATGTTGATTAAAAAACTATGTGGTTCGTTCGGTCCTTAGGCATAAAAAGTGTTATGCCCAAGCCATGGTTCGGGGCATGACATTAGTTTTGTTATCACTTATAGCTATCTTCACCCGTTTACCAAACTCCCTATCCACCAAGGCAAAGAAATTCTTCAAGGTTTGGGACACTTATTGATTATCAACTAAAAGAAAGATCCACACGGCTCACGAACGATCATCTACAACAGTAAAAAAAATATGAAGCACCACAGGAGGAAGATGCTCTATTATCCCCATAAATCCCAATGATCATCTCAAAAATATCCGACACTATATTATCACTTAAAGGAAAAAAGCTCCTTGTCTGTTTTGCCCTTAGGCATATATCGTATTCTTTATCCAATCTAATGCTACTCTTTTTTAGACCTAATGTCGTAATCAACTTCGTTACTTCTGCTGAAGGATGACCCAATTGTTTGTGCCAAAGATCAAGCCAATCAACTGCCTCTGCCTTTATAGCTCGTATCCGCGGCACATTCTGGAAACAGTAAAGTCCACCTCGATGCTCACCCACTCTAATCTGCTTTCTCATTGTGGAGTCCTATATAGCACACATAATTTTGTTAAATTTAACATCGCAATCTAAATGATCAACAAGTTATTTAGATGAAATTATATTGCATGTTAAATTCGGAATGTAAAGAACATCCTTCAACCATATCCTATCATTCAGCCTGGTCATTCCTTCTATTGTGGCCACCGCACTACTTCTATGTCCAACTAGACACTTAGGAATGTCTTGTTAATTGCTCAGTTCCTCTGTATTACCACTTACATGGTTGATAGCACTGGAGTCAATAATCCAAGATGATTTTTTGAAGACCGTTTTAGTCTTCACCTGAATTTCTTCTTTGGCTACCACGACGTTAGCCCTGTGGTTGCCTCTTCCACGACTGCTGTCACGACCCAAACCGGAGGGCACTTTTGTCACGACCCGACTAGGGGGGCCGCGACGAGCATGTTCATGCTACCCCACCGGTACCCATCATCATATAATCACATAATACCTAGGTGAGCCATAATCATTTCAAATATTTTAATTATACACCGCAATAGTCCCATTGGACAACAGCCATCATATATCATATCACGGGCATCTGTGCCACAACAACGTACATGGGCCGACGAGGCCAAAGAAGATGATATACAAAAATATAAGCGGACATATCTATCCACATACACGTGACTACGAGCCTCTAAGAGTTTGACATATCATATGAGCGGGACAGGACCCCGCTATGCCCATAATTATGTACACAAAAGAATAAGTACCCAAAAGCTACGGCTCCGAATGAGATGGAGCTCTATGAAATCTCGAACAAGCGACTATGAGTCCAACTGTCTCCGCGCACTGCGGGCATGACGAAACGTCCACAAACAAGGGCGTCGCACGAAGAATGTACCGAGTATGTAAAGCATGATCAACATCAATATAGCAACATAATAGGCAACGTACGAAGTAGCATATGAGGAGACAATAACATCATCGTCATATCACTTACCTGCACACATCGTCTTCCGTATCCCATAATGGTAACCGTACCCCTTTTTGTGTTCGTTCTCACATACATGCACTCATCTACATTCCTTTACAAAGTTTTGCACATTCGCATTCATATCACATACATAATCATATCATATACATCGCATTTACATAGCCCTTACTTAGCACTTACATAGCCTTAACATAGTCGTACTCTAATTGATGTCATATACTTATAGCTTATTCTTACTCATATAGATATCGCATATGTAGCCTTCATATAGCGTGCCCGACCACGAAGGCTCGGTGTTTCATATCTACTTGGCCAACCAAGGCTCAAGGTGGTATCTACCTGGCCCTACCGGGGCTTCAGGGTTGTATCTACCTGGCCTTACCAAGGCTTCAGGGTTGTCCATACCATCTGCAGAGGCGTGCGTGCGTTTCGTAATCGCATACATACCCTAGACATATATTCATATACATATATTCTTATACATATGCTCTTATACACATATTTCTGCCGGCATCGCGAGCTCTAGACTCATTATAGCCCTTCATAGGCACCCATACATATAATAGCTCGTAGCATCTTTGACATCATTTTCCTTTCGTCACCATACTAACATCATCACTATCGTTACATCTACATTATAGACTTGCTAGTCGTATGAAGAACTTTGGTCAAGTAGTGGTACACATCATGGATTGTGAGCTTATGAGCTCGGAGTGTCAACCAAGTAGGCACAACATACTCATATGAGGAATTAGAATTTGGCCAAGAATCATGCCTTATGAAAGAAGGGTTAGCCTTACATACCTTTTTTTTTTTTTGTCGCACTATTCTATGCTCGTACGACTCCTTCCGATGATAGCGTTTAAACCTTCATTAATATCATAACAATGGCCATTAGTCATACACATTATGCTCTCTATCTAGGTTTCTCAATTTGCTTCTAATCTACCCATAATCATGGTCATAATGCTCAACTTCATCCATTCATCTAAAGTGTCTAGTTCATGTTCTTAACACCATTTATAACACATTTATATCACAACCCAACAACATTCATGATTCAATTCCAACTATGCCTCAAAAACGTCACTATTCATCATTCACAATCCAATTTGCTATTCTCTTATAATGGCCAAGTATTTCAACTCCCAAATACCTTAAACAACATATAAATATCATGAATCTTACCTTAGATGCTTTAGGAATAAGCCTTGGTTGCTAATACTCCTCTTTGAGCAAAACCCTAGTTTTTCTCCATTTGGATTTCTTGGCTTGGGTGATCTTTGATGATTTCCTTTACTCTTGCTCCACTCATTTAGTGTTGTTGATCCTCAAATATCCTTGAAAACTTGTATAATAAATAGAGAGAGATTCTAGAGAGAAGTAGTGAAATGATGAAATGAAATAAACAAGTCTTGGTCCTTATATTTAATGACTTGAAAATGGTGCTTGGGGGAACGGTGGTCGTCCATGGAGGTTTACGGTCCGTATTCCACTTTACGGACCGTCCATCGCTCATTGCCTTTAAGCTTAAGCTGAAACAGAAACCTTGGCAACATGCATGGTGATTTCGACCATGGTTTACGGGCCGTAAATCACTTCTACGGTCCGTCCACCAGGTCGTATTTAACCATTTCTCGGTGGCAGAAAGTTGAAGTTTTTCATGGCGTTTACGACCTCCCGATTACGGACCGTATACCGCCGTATTACGGTCCGTATTTGCACTTTACGTGGCGATTTCAAACCTGCAACTTTTCATTTTTCCAAGACTTTTCGTTCTAATCGTCCTCATCTATTTTCATGCATTACTAGCTCATTTACTTACATTGCCCATGAAACATTATACACTCGCACTCATCACTAGTTCGTCCGCTTGCGTACCAACGGGAAATTTTCCGAGGTGTAACAGCCGCGACTGACACCCAAGACCCTACTCGGCTGAGTGTCATACTACTATTCCATCCAGGAGTCGCAACTTTTGTGAGACACTTTCGTCAGGTAAAAAAAAAACTTTTCAATAAAACTCTTTCATCAAATCAGGGACTTCTCCCTTATCGTTAATTCAAAGAAAACCTTTAGTCACAATAAAATCTTTAAAAGCAAAGCATAAAAAAACACATCAACCTACATGGTCACTTTACGCAGTCATCGACATCTCGACGCACTATCCACGACAACGCAAAAGTCTCTAACATACACGAGATACCATAACATAAGTACTCGACTCGCAACACTCCGAACTGAGATGGAGCTCACCAATCCAGCTGATAGCCTGAGAATATCCTATAGCCAATGTCTTCTACTCATCTGTATACACCTGCGTGGCATGAAACGCAATGCCCCCAGGAAAAGGGACGTCAGTACGAATAATGTACCGAGTATGTAATGCAGAACTGAAACAATATATCTCGACTCGGATGACAAAAGAGTAACAGACTCAATCTGTACCTGTAACCAACTCTGATAAACATGTATGGCATATGACCTTTTGATGCAACATGAGTATGTATGTATATATATATATATATATATAATATATATAATGCATGTCTTCGCCTCGGCATAACCCCTTTGGGCATAATAGCATAATGACCCCTTTGTCTAAAACGGGAACTTCTTCCCTTTTCTTAAAACTGGGAACTTCTTCCCCTTTGTCTAAAAAATGGGAACTTTTTCCCCTTTTCATTTGTCTCCTTCGAGACTCAAAATCAAATGTGAAATGTATGGGAATAAGGAAACCTTATGTTACACCCCGTACTCTCGTATGTTGAGATTTGAATTACCTTTCAGGAGGTATGTGAGCTTATATGTGTTTAACTTACGGTTATAAGGATTTAAGTTCATATAGTAAGCTATGAAAGGATGGAAGGGCAAGTGAATTAAGGAAATTAAATTTGTTGGAACTTGGAAGAAAATATGAGGGGCAATTTTGGCCCAACTTGGAGAAAGAATATCTTTTAGTAGATGGAGAGTTTTGAAGCAAAGTAAAAGCCTAAAATAAAGTTCGTCGTGTCTAGTTTTCAGCGCAACAAACCGCTCTCGATACGGTATCGAAGTGGAGAATTATGAACATTACAAGTTAGGCTGACAGAGTAGAAACGCTACTACAAGAATCGGCCTAAAGATCGCTAAAGTACCGACTTGCTACAAGAAAAGAACAAGTTGACCCCGACCCGAATTTGACCACTATTTAAGGACCAAATGAGATCCTAAACCTTATTTTTTTAGCTAAGAATTCTCCAAATATTTCCTAAACCTTCTAGAAAATTCTCCCAACTTCTATCCACTAGATTTTAATGCGAATTAAGTATAATCTCCGGATTTAAGTTTGGACAGCACGTAGTTGCGATTATACTATCGTATTGCGGTGAAATTTGGCTTGGATTCAAGATGATAATCGAAGATATTGCAATTCTAGCGGGTGAAAGATATGAATCTTTCCTTATTAGTATTGATTTAAGCTTATCTACAAAGGAAAAGTTACTAAATGAGCGTATAATGAATTTATGGGTCGAGAAATTGGATAAAACATCATGTGAGATGTTTATGGAATATTTTGGTGTTGATAATATTTTTGTTGATGTTGGTATTGTTGTTATTATTGTTGGTTGCCGAATTGAGATTTCGAGTTATATATATAAACAGGGAGATGCGCCCGACCCCGGTAGATTCTAAAGGGATTTTAATTAAAGGCTTAAGACAAGCGTATGATGGTGAGACTAATAATAGTATGAACGATTTTATATGTAGATTACAAGTCAGGAGATAAGTGGGAAGGTCAAGGAGCAAGATTCCAGGTCTTGAGATACAGCTTGATGGATCTTTCAGTAAGGATACCATCTCAGTAGAAAGAGTCGTGGCGCTCCACTTGCTTCGGAGTTCGTGAGTCGGCACGGGCCGCATATGCATTTGTATGGGTATGGCGGGGCCCCGTTCCCGTCCACTTTATGTCATGTATTCCCGTAGAGGCTCGTAGACAGATATGCGCTAGACATCTTATAATCATCTCGACTTATACTATGTTGTATCATTATTATGGATAGCCTTACCGGCACATGCACTCGAGATTAGTTTGAAGACGTAAGTATGTTATCTTTTGGGATTGTGCACCTATGGCTTATAGTACCTTGTCTTATGTTGCCTTTCGAGATATAGAAAACGTGAGTTACAGTTTGGTTTGCTCGGTTCCCGTAGGGTGCCGAGTGCCAGTCACGCCTTGCCAAGGTTGGGGTGTGACACCTTAAGAATGTCCTCTTCGGGAATTAGACATCGTTATGAAATCATACAACTTATGGATGCCCCTTCGGGACTTAAGAAGTCAAGGAACTCAGGATATCCTACATCTAGGAGTGGATTCATTGTGGATATCATTATGCTTCCCATTTGTTATAGATCATGCCAAAAAGAAGTAAAGGATAGCCTTAACATACCTGGAAGCTCGCTTCCCGACTTTCCAACCTACCTTTTGTCTTGAAATCTACATATAAGACCATTCATACTATTGTTAGGCTCACCATCATACACTTGTCTTAAGCCCTTAATTTAAATCCATTTAGAATCTGCCGAAATTCGAGCAGCATCTCCCCTATTTATATGCCTAGCCCGAAATCACAATTCAGCAACTAATCAACAACAACAATAATACCAACATCAACAACACTATTATCCATACCAATATATTCCATTAACATCCCACACGATGTTTTTCAACATACAACAACAATATACACTTCCTTTCTTCCGATCAAGGAGCATAATCCCATCAACGCACCAACAACATTAGATAACATCTTTATAAATGTAAATCAGCCCATCGACATGGCCACAACATGCTCAAAGCAGTCCATAAACACAACAACTACAACACAACACTTTATGACCTTTCCTCTATAACTATTTTCACTTTTAAGACTTGCTAAACCTTCAAATCAACTCAACATAAAAGATAGGATGAAGAACATATCTTATACTTAAATAAATTCAGCCACACCAACTTTCTTCAAGACCAAACTTATCACAACATCAAGTAGAAGCAAGAATAATCACCTTTCATGGACTAGTTTGGTGTAATCTTGTTAAATTCTTGATTTAATGGGCTAATGTTTGGGAGATGTGTTGAGAAGTTTCTAGGACTATTGAGAATGTAAAATGCTAAAAAATATGGAGTTAATAGGGTATTTATACCCCTCATAAGTTGGTTCCACCGACCTTCTCAAGTGGGACCCGCGGAAGCCATTTGGCAGCTTGGAGTCTTTATCTTAATATGGCCAAAACTCCCTACTCCGATGTCGTTTTGACGAGCGGTTTATTGTGTTGGAAACTAAACTCGACGAACGTCAGTTTAGGCTTTTGAAACACCTTAAAACTCCTCATATACTCGGAGATATACCCCTCCAAATTTGACCCAAAATTCTGTCTAGAATTCTGCCAACTTTTTTCTAAATTTTCGACAACTTATTTTCTTCGCTTTGCTTGGTCTCGGAATCTTTCAAAACTCTCCATACATGATATTTATCATTGATAATACTTGATAATGCTTCGTTTCTCATAATCCAAAGTTGTCCTTCCCGGTTACGACTTACGAGATCGTAATTCATCCTTTACTTTATTGTTACGTACTTCCCATAGCTTGTACCTTCCAAAAATTTATGGGACATCTCCGATACTCCATTAATATGGTAAAGTACATGGCATGCTCATGATCTGAAAGTACGAGGTGTAACATCCTTCCCCCCTTAGAAACATTCTTCCTCGAATGTTGTAGCTTACGACACTTTCATTAGTTTCTTGAAATGGTTGTCTTCCTTTAGTTCCTGATCCCATATTCTTATACTATGGGCTCATTAGTCTTCTTTCATATTCTTCTAATTCTTTGTCGAGCTCATTCATTAGTTTCATATCCTCACGTTCTTATGTATGTACTCGGTACAATCGATATCTAGTTACTATCGTCCGGGACCTCGTTGCCATTAAGATGGTCTTAACTCATGATTGCTACGGCTCCCTACCAGTCTATGAGCACTCTTAATTGTTGTACTCTTTTGCCTTGCTCCTTATTTCTCTACTAGTAGACGAATTCTCTTATTCATATATGGCACCCTTCCTTGCTTGCTTCTTTGGGGCTATTTTATATTATCCTTTTTTGTACTCGTCGACCTTATACACATATCATATCATCACTTTTTTAATTCCTTGGTCGAACTCTTTAATTCCTTACAATATCATCCTATTCATACCTGAACTTTTCCTAGAATTTCCTCTCCTCAGTTCTAGCATAATTGCAATATAAACTAATAAACATGGAACTAAGTGTCACGACCCGACTAGGGGCCATGACGGGTACCCGGAGCTGACCACCGAGCACCACTCATGCTACTAGTCATCACACTTATCCTGCATTCATTTATTAATCTCACACTTCTAATCATGGGGAAACCATTAACATTTTCAAGAACACATCTAATTCCATATATATAAGCCCTTCTGCTATCAAAATAATAAAATAGGTGTACATATACGCAATGAGGCGATCATGAAACCATACTACCCACACATACGTATCTACAAGCCTCTACTAGAGTACTAGACATAAGGACGGGACAGAACCCCATCGTGCCCAAATATGTACACAAAATAATAAATCAAATAGCACCTCCGAAATAATGGAGTGCTCTCGTGACTCTGCTGATCAGCTCCTATGAGTCTGGGTCGCCTCCTTGCCTACCTGTGGGCATGAACACAGTGTCCAAGAAGAAAGGACATCAGTATGAGCATTGTACTGAGTATATAAGGCATGAATAAAATTTGCATAATAAAGAAATCATGAAACATGAGGTGAAGAAGTAACCTGCTTAGCCTTTAAGAGTAAATGTGTTTCATACAAATCACATATATCAATATGTCAAATATACCATCGTCGTTAACCCGCATCCGGGTAACTATCATACGCCGCCCACTAGTGGTGTCATGTCCGGCCCTCTAGGCACGGAGTAATCATATGTAGCCCGCCTTTGCGGTGACATGTCCGGCCATCTAGGCACGGTGGAATCATATACAGCCAGCCTTCGCGGTGACATGTCCGGCCATCTAGGTATGGTGGAATCTCATCATCATATGCTTATCATAGGCTTATCATAACCTTATCATAAAGCATGCATTAGAATTTAAAGACAACCTATAACTATACCGGGGTGACGTAAGGTCGAGAAGCCCAGTTCCCATTATGGAGTAATCATGATCATCATACCTCACCTTGAAAGAACTAGCATCATAAGGTGGGTCTAGCAATAATGAATAATATCAAGGAATCGTATAAGGAGCATTTGCTTCATGGAATTATCATATCGTAAGCTTTAGGATCTCTAGGCTTAGACTCATCATCATCATTATCATATTCATAACGTATCTTTTACCTCTATCTCATATGAAGCTCTTTATGAACATAGACTCATAATTTTTCAGAATGTAAGAAAGTCATGGAAAAATCGGAGGATTCATGTCATAGGAGTCATGCCTTAGAAATAAGGGACTAGCCTTACACACCTTTTCATTTAGCTACTCTATCGCTTGGACGTTCTCCTCCAATGTTCACGTTTCTACCTTCAAGAGAGTTTGTACTAACATAAGATAATCGATAGCTTAAGCATGCTTGACTAAAGCTAGAAAAAATTGGACAGAATTTCTTTTGTTTATGCAACTTTCTCCATATCATATACCAACTTCCAAATGTCAATAATAGCATTCATATTATCATAAACAACAATCTTCATTCACCTATGTTATCTGAATCTCCCAATTTCACTTCAAATCATCCATAACCATGGTCATGGTACACTATTACATTCATTTCTATATAATGTTTATCCCATATTCTTAATGTCATTCATAACATATTTATAATCACAACATGGAAAGAATCATGATTCATTCTAAGCTACTACTCAAAATGCCACTACTCTCATATTCATGACCCATTTTCCATCTCCTTTCATAATCTAAGTCTTTCAACCCCTCAATACCCTAAACACCATGAAATGATCATAAAACTTACCTTTGATAGTGTGGGAATGAGCTTTGGGTGGAAACACTTCACTTGAGCAAAACCCTAGTTCCACTTCCAATGAGATTTCTTGTCTTGGATGAACCCTAGTGAGTTTCTTGCACTTGATTCTCTTGGTTTGATGAAGTTGATCATTAGTTTCTCTTGAATTCTTGTAGGAGAAGTGTGGAGAGGGTTCTAGAGAATTCTTGAGGTGTGGAGTGAAAAATGAAATGAAATAAATGAGGTTGGGGTCCCTTATATTAACTTAAAAATCTGTCCCGACTCGGTTATACGGACAAACATACAGTCCGTATAATTTATATGGACCGTATGTGTGACCGTATCTTTGGTCCAAAGAAGGCTCGATTAAAGCTTCCGGGCAGTTTATACGGCCACAAGATCTTTATACGGTCCGCATAGTGGACCGTACAATGCTCGCTTTTTCCGAAACTTGTTTCTATCGACTCGTTTGATCTCCAATCCTTATGGAAACTTCTTAACACTTGTTTAGCACTTCATTATCAAGCTAAGGGACATTATAACTCTTCTTTAAGGCATCATCAAGCCATCATTAACTTAGTACATTGTAAATCCTTTCCGATACACAACGTATTGGAAAGGATTTACAAGGTATGTTTTTGAAATCTTGCGTTAAACGTCTTTGAAATCTCAATTAGGACCATTAAATACCACCTCTTACTTATAGAAACATTGTATACTTCGTGCCTTTCGTTAGTCTATTCACTGTGCAGCACCATGAAATTTTTTCGAGGTGTAACACTAAGATAAAATCCTACTTAATCATAACTTCCTTTTGATACGAGTATGCTTTCTTCTTAAGTCCTTGATTCTCTTGTACCGGCGATCATTTGAGACTTAAATTAGCCGATGTTCTTTTTTGACTCCCTATCGTTGTCCTTACACCATTTTTGTCGGCCATTCCTTATCCTCATCCTATGTCATTGATGTATTACCTCCCGGTTAGCTTTGTTAGTTCATTATCCTCTCGCTTGTCCTTGGTGATTGCTCAATTTTCCTTTTCTTCCCTTCTTCTTCTCTCTTGACTCCTTTTGACCACCCCATTAGTGTACCTTCTCGCTTTCATCCTCAACCTTCCTTGAGTTCCTTCCTCCTCGAGCGCCCTTCTCCACTTGTTATTTTATAGTATTGACCCTGAAGTTCCTGAAAGATTCCTTTAAACGTGCAAATCCGTTCTATTCTTAAATCATCGTTTAGGAAAGCTTCTCTGTTTCCGAGGCAATCGTGTAAGTATGACTACACATTTATCCCTTTATACACCTCTCGAGAGCTGAAAATCTATTAGTATAGATTTAACGAAGGCACCGATCATTCTCTCTTACTTCACATCCCTATTTGTGATTACTATCCTTTAGTCCCCTTATCAAGTCGTTT